>NW_026611162.1:0-118385 GCF_029633865.1 Lampris incognitus | reverse complement strand
CGGAAAGCTAGCTCATGAGATACATACTGTCCAACTGGGGAAGCTAACAGCAAAGCAGAGTCTTCATTGCAAATCAGTGTATTTGGTTGTGTCTGTGCATTCATACGACCTGATGTGGCAGCAGATGTGTCCAGGACCCCCACCTCCTCCTCCCGTGTCGCCTGTCAGTCCGAACCCCGGTATGAGCCTCCCCGTGGGGCCCACTGGTTGTGAGGTCCGTTGTTCCATCCTCGGCCTCTTCCGCGCCTTTGGTTGATGCCCTTGACGGAGTGGACAGTCTTCAGCCCAGTGACCGGGCTTGCCACATGTGAAGCAGCAGTCGTCACCCGGTTGGGGGCCGCTGGGCTGGGCGTGTTGTCACGGGTTCTGACATCGTGAACGGTCCCCGGGTCTGTCCTGTTGCACAGGTTAGTAGGGTGAAGGAAGCCACTGCGGCACCATGGAGGAGAGAGAGAGAGGTGCGATGTTTGTCCTGAGCCTGCCTTGCCTTCTGTTCTTCTTCCTTTTTCTGCATTTGATCGTGGGCATGATCAGCATGTCTCAGCAAGTATTCCAGTCGTCTCTTTCCGTATCCTACGCAGTGTGTTTCTATGGCTTTCCTAACTCCGTCCTGCAGGCCGGTCAGGAAATGTTTGCAGAGGTGAGTGTTGTGGTTACACCGCCCCGACCTGCCTCCCCGGCACGTTCAAGCCACTCCCCCAGCTCGGACGTGCCGGAAACATCCGAGCGCTCGGCTCGCGCTCTGAGGAGACGAGCGCTGCACTGCACCAGGTGTTTGCCATCATCCATCAGGCACACCTGTGGCATTCAGGCAGCCTTCTACAAGAAGCCTCCCAGAACGTCTCTCTGTGCTTCGACCTACTGAACCCTGCGGTACAGTTCTGACAAGCCCTCCAGCGTTCCTTGCATTCTGTTTATTCCCCAGTGTCTTATCTTCGTGTCTCTGTTTCCTCCCAAGACTCTCCCTCCGCGATTTCCACGGCTCCCCGTGTCTCCCTCGTCCCCAGCGACCTTCACGTTTTCTCCCCGGACCTCTCCTGCGATCTCCCCCCTTGTCCCTCTATCTGTACCCCTCCCTTCGGACTCGACTTCCCGGATCTCGGACCTGGACTTTCTCGGACAACCCCTCTTGGATCACGGACTGGACTTTCTTGCCAGGTACACGCACATTTTTTCAACACCTCCTGGTCATTTACATACCGCACCACACATAGGCTAAAAACACTCACACATAGTTATACAGGCAAACCACGGGACACCACACATAGTTTATTCACACATCCCACTAACAGAACGCCTTTTTCACCATACATTTCTCTCCCACAATAAAACCCCCCTTTGTAGATTTAGAAGTCATCTCGTGTCTGTCTGTCTTGGGTTTCGCCATACGGGTCAGGTTCTGGTGCGCGAGCACAACAGAACATCGGAGCCATTATGGACCCAGGCAAACCCAAGGAGCGGACGGTCCCTGTGACGCCCCAGAGCCCCGTCCCCCTAGAGGCAGTAGTAAGAAGTCACAGTTGCCAACTTGCCTCTCTCCGCTCAGAGCTTACTACTGCCTTCACCCGTGTCACCGGAGAGGTCAGCGATCTTCAGTCCGGCTCCCAGGCCGCGACGAGCGCGTTAGATGCCCTCACCGCGCAGATCGCTGCACTCTCCACAGCGGTCTCCAGGATGAGTGACCACCCTGCCCTGGCCTCGGTCTCTGCCCCCAGCTCGGCCTTCGGTTTCCCCGTTCCTGGTCCCGACGTTCCCCCTCCTCCGAGTCAACCCCCACTGGACCCCCGGTGCGAGCCTAACCTCCCCTGCCCGAAGGCCTTCGGTGGGGAGTTCGAGCTGTGCAGGGGTTTCCTTGGTCAGTGTGAGCTCCTGTTCAAACACCAGCCAGCCAGGTATAGGACAGGAGAGACCAAGGTAGCCCTTGTCATGTCCCTCCTCACCGGCAAAGCCCTCAGCTGGGCCATAGCGGCGGTAGGCCATACCGAGCAGCTCGCCTCGGACTATTGTGCCTTCCGCCGCGAGTTCAATCTGGTGTTCGACCACCCAGCTGACGGGCAGGACGCTGCCGGCCGCCTCCATTCCATCCAACAGGGAGCCAGGTCGGTGGCAGATTATTCCTTGGAGGTAAGGATACTCGCGGCAGACAGTGGGTGGGATGACACTGCGCTCAAGAGCGCGTACAGGAGGGGGCTGAGCGACCCCATCAAAGATCTCATCGTTCGGGACCGCCCTGCCTCCTTCAACGAGCTCGTCACCCTCGCCCTCCAGATGGACGAACGGCTGCGGGAGCGGCGCCAGGAACGCGCCCCGCGCGCTGGCCCCTCCCATAGACCAACCCCCGTCCGTTCTACCGGTGCCTTCCCTGGGTCAGCGTCCCGTGGGCTCTCTCCACCCTCACACTCCCCCTCGCAACCCTGGGTGGCTTCTGGATCCAGGCCGGAGGAGGAGCCCATGCAGTTGGGTCGGTCACGGCTCCCGCTGGAGGTTAGGGAGCAGAGGATGAGTGGCCACCTCTGCCTCTACTGCGGGAGGTCGGGCCACTACATCAAGGCCTGCCCGACTCACCCAAAAAGACCCGGCTCACTAGTGAGGGGTGTCCTAGTGAGCCTGACGACCCTTCCTCAGCCCCAGGGTTCACATTAATTTAGAACATGCAACTTATTTGGTGATATTTCTGAATTAAGTTTACTGCCCATCTTTCTCCCTCACCCCACATTCCCTCCATTCCCTCCCCCCTCCATTCCCCCCCTCCATTCCTCCCTCCATTCCCCCCTCCATTCCCCCCTCCCTCCATTCCCTCCCCCCTCCATTCCCCCCTCCATTTCCCCCTCTATCCCCCCCTCCACTCCCTCCCCCCTCCATCCCCCCTCCATTCCCTCCCCCTCCATCCCCCCTCCATTCCCTCCCCCCTCCCTCTCCCCCTCCATTCCCTCCCCCCTCCATTCCCCCCTCCATTCCCTCCCCCCTCCATCCCCCCCTCCATTCCCTCCCTCCATCCCCCCTCCATTCCCCCCCTCCATCCCCCCCTCCATTCCCTCCCCCCTCCATTCCCCCCCTCCATTCCCCCCTCCATTCCTCCCTCCATTCCCCCCTCCATTCCTCCCTCCATTCCCTCCCCCCTCCATTCCCCCCTCCATTCCCTCCCCCCTCCATCCCCCCCTCCATCCCTCCCTCCATTCCCTCCCCCCTCCATCCCCCCCTCCATTCCCTCCCCCCTCTATTCCTCCCTCCATTCCCTCCTCCTTCCATTCCCCCCTCCATTCCTCCCTCCATTCCCTCCCCCCTCCATCCCCCCCTCCATTCCTCCCTCCATCCCCCCCTCCATTCCCCCCTCCATTCCCCCCCTCCATTCCCCCCTCCATCCCCCCCTCCATTTCCTCCCCCCTCTATTCCCCCCTCCATTCCCTCCTCCTTCCATTCCCCCCTCCATTCCCCCCTCCATTCCTCCCTGCATCCCCCCCTCCATTCCCTCCCCCCTCCATCCCCCCCTCCATTCCTCCCTCCATCCCCCCCTCCATTCCCCCCTCCATTCCCCCCTCCATCCACCCCTCCATTCCCTCCCCCCTCCATCCCCCCTCCATTCCCCCCCTCCATTACCCCCTCCATCACCCCCCTCCATTCCCCCCCTTCATTCCTCCCTCCATCCCCCCCTCCATTCCCCCCTCCATCCCTCCCTCCATTCCCTCCCCCCTCCATTCCCCCTCCATTCCCTCCCCCCTCCATCCCCCCCTCCATCCCTCCCTCCATTCCCTCCCCCCTCCATCCCCCCCTCCATTCCCTCCCCCCTCTATTCCCCCCTCCATTCCCTCCTCCTTCCATTCCCCCCTCCATTCCCCCCTCCATTCCTCCCTCCATCCCCCCCTCCATCCCCCCCTCCATTCCCCCCTCCATTCCTCCCTCCATTCCTCCCTCCATCCCCCCCTCCATTCCCCCTTCCATTCCTCCCTCCATCCCCCCTCCATTCCCCCCTCCATTCCCTCCCTCCATTCCTCCCTCCATCCCCCCCTCCATTCCCTCCCCCCTCCATCCCCCCCTTCATTCCCCCCTCCATTCCTCCCTCCACCCCCCCCTCCATTCCCTTCCCCTCCATCCCCCCCTCCAGTCCCCCCTCCATCCCCCCCTCCATTCCCTCCTCCTTCCATTCCCCCCTCCATTCCTCCCTCCATCCGCCCCCTCCATTCCCCCCTCCATTCCCTCCCTCCATTCCCCCCTCCATTCCCTCCCTCCATTCCTCCCTCCATCCCCCCCTCCATTCCCTCCTGGATTTGACGAAAAGAAGCCGTATGAAAACTGGAAAAATTAAGTGGAAATATGGAGACGGGTGACGAACTTGGACAAGAAAAAGCAAGCGTTGGCTGTGGCTCTATCGTTGACAGGTAGAGCGAGGGATACTGCTTTAGGAATAAATGTGGATGATCTAAATAAGGATGATGGAATGACCACTTTGATTGGGGAACTTGACAAGATTTTTTTGAGAGAAGAGAAGGAACGGGCTTACGAAGCCTATTCTGAGTTTGATCGAATATCGAGGGAAAATGGCGTCTCGATGGTGGACTTTATTGTTGATTTTGAACAGAAATACAACAGGATCTGTAAATTCGAGATGGTTCTGCCCGACGCTGTTTTGGCGTTTAAACTACTGGATACAGCAAGTCTTGATGTGAAAGACAAGCAACTGGCATTGACTGCATGTGGTAAGCACACTTTTGATTATATGAAGTCAGCACTGAAACGCATATTCGGAGAAAAACATGAGCAGAAGGCGGGAGCCATTAACGTGAGTCAGGATGCAGCCTACTACACAGATCAAAGAAAACCGCACCCACGAACCCAAAGTGTGCAAGCTAGAGGACCACTCGCAGGCACAAATCCACTTGACAAGTACGGAAGACGAACAAAGTGTGGGATTTGTCAAAGCACATTCCACTGGGTGAAAGATTGCCCACATAAGAAAGAACACGTAAAGATAACAGAAGAAAATAAATGCACAGAAGAACCTGATGAGTGTAATATAACGCTGTTTTCTAAGGAATCGGATACGGAAATATTCATGGTTGAGGCTCTGGGATCAGCTGTCATTGACACGGCATGCACAAGGACTGTCTGTGGTGAAAAATGGCTGAATAACTATGTAGGGGGACTAAATGAGAAAGAAGTACAGAAAATAGTTAACACAGAGAGTAGCAAGCCTTTCAAGTTTGGGGATGGGCGAGTTGTACATTCGACAAAAAAGGTCAAGATACCAGCCAAGATAGGAGAAACAAAATGCTGTAGACACAGAAGTGGTCCCATCTGACATCCCTTTACTGCTGAGTAAAACGTCGCTAAAGAGAGCAGGAGCTGTGCTGAACTTGGAGAACGATACAGCAATAATGTTTCGGCAACCGATAGCTCTGAAGATGACCTCCTTAGGATACTACTGTCTGAACATAATGGATAATGAGTCACCATGCGATACATATGAGAATGTGGTCCTGGCCATCACAGAGAATATGACTAAGGAACAAAAACACAAAGCTTTACTGAAACTTCACAAGCAATTCGGACATGCATCAGTTGACAAACTGAAGAAGCTGCTGATAAGTGCTGGAAACTCTGATAACGAGAGCACTGCTATTCTAGAGGAGATAGTAGGAAAATGTGAGATTTGTCTTAAGTACAGCAAGCCTAAGCCTAAGCCCAAGCCTGCTGTTGGGTCTGCCCATGGCCTCCCGATACAATGAGACTGTGGCAGTAGATTTACATGAGCTAGAACCGAATGTGTGGTACCTGCACATTATCGATCACTTCACACGCTTCAGTGCGGGTGGCATTGTGACCTCAAAGAAACCAAGTGTGATAGTGAAATGCTTTGGACATTCCTGGATCAGTGTCCATGGTCCACCGGAGCGTCTCTTCAGCGACAACGGTGGCGAGTTCAACAACGAGGAAATAAGAGACATGGCAGAGAACTTCAACATCGAGATAAAGACGACTGCTGGCTATAGTCCATGGAGCAATGGCTTGCTGGAACGCCATAACCAAATGCTCAGAGATAATACTGAAGGTAAAACTTGACAACGGAGTTGACTGGAAAACTGCACTGGATTGGGCACTCATGGCAAAGAACACAGTGCAGAACGTACATGGCTTCAGCCCACATCAGCTGGTGTTTGGACAGAATCCGAACCTTCCCTCTGTGTTAGTGGATCAGCCACCTGCTTTGGAGGGAACTACTATGAGTGCATGGGTGGGACAGCACATAACAGCATTACATGCAGTAAGGAAAGCTTTCATAGAGGCAGAGTGCTCAGAGAGAATCAGAAGAGCTCTACGAAAGCAACTTCGTCAAACAGATGAGAAGTATGAAACTGGGGACAAGGTGTTCTACAAAAGGACAGACTGTGTTGAGTGGAAAGGTCCTGGAGTCGTGATACGACAAGATGGGGTGGTGATCTTTGTACACCATGGTGGGACCTATGTCAGGGTTCATCATTCTAGGTTGCAGAAGGTTGATAAGAGTGAAGTAGGTGCTAGTGAGGGTCTAGAGCACCCTGGGGAGAATGTTACTGAGGGCAATATGAAAGTACCTGTTACTGATAGTGATGTGGATGTTGATAACAATGACAGTGGGAACATACCTGGTACTGATTGTGACATAGATGTTGATATGAACAATGACGGTGAGGCTGGGGGTGTTACAGACAATGATACAGATGTCACTGAGGGTAACAATCATAAGGATAATCAACAGACAGGCATAAGGGTAGCAGCCTCCCTAGGGCTGAAAACAGGTCAAACAATCAGCTTTGTGGATAATGTAACAGATGCGTCTCACAGAGCTAAAGTGATGGGACGAGCAGGAAAGGCTACAGGAAATAACAGAAACTGGTACTGCCTACAGTACTTAGAACTATCTGACATCGCTGGTACTATGGGGTCAGCTGATCTTACTAAGGTAGACAATCTTCAGGTTAATCCACTGGATAGTGTAGAACTATGCTCTGATATGCAGGAAAATGATGTATTAGTCACAGGTGGTGTTTCATTTGATAAGGCTAAACTAGATGAAATAAGTAGCTGGAAGAATGATGGGGTGTTTGAGAAGGTAAAAGATATGGGTCAAAGGCATGTGTCCACTAGACGGGTGTGCACACTGAAAGAAACCCCTGATGGTGTAATACCCAAAGCGCGTCTTGTGGCTAGAGGTTTTGAAGAATTCAACACTAAAGATCTATAGAAGGACTCACCTACATGCTCATCAGAGTCCCTCAGACTACTCATGTCAGGTCTATGTCAGAATAAGTGGCATCAAATAACTTATCCAGAACAAAAGGATTCATCGTATTCTGTGGTCAGCTACAAAAGAACAGCTGGCAGACTGTCTGACCAAAAAGGGAGCCTCTTCCCTGGTATTACTTAAGGCACTGAATAATGGACAATGGAAGCTAGATGACTGAGTCTGACTGTTGATAACTGAGCATGAGCTCATTAAAAATTAATAATTAAAAATTATTGTTGCATACATTGATGCAACTGAGTTGCAACCTGTTGTTGTTTCTACTTGTTTCTGTTCTGTGTAAATGTGTATGAGTTGTCTGTTGTCAGCATATACATTAAGTTTTGCTAATGTTGTCACTTATTGCAAAGCAGTCCCTTCTCCCATGGTTTTATTCATGATGTCATCAGCGATTAGTCAATGTCGACTTGACTTTCATCACAAAACAGCTAACTTCAAAAACTCTTAAGTCATACAACCCCTAACACACACACAAAGTTGCACACACAAACATGCCCGTCCATCCATCCATCCTTTCCCCCACCTACCTTAGCGTCATGCTCCTGCAGGTGTGTTCCACTGGCGTGCAGGTAGTTAAAGAGGTCCTCAGAGGGCAGTGGTCTCTCCAGCATCAGGATCAACTCTTGCTCCACTTCAAACCTTTCATGCAGGGTCACTGCTGCACTCTTCCCCATCACTCCTGGGTGACCTGCAAGCAGCAGAAGCCCCAGTTCCAGGGGAAACCCAAACTTTTACCCATCTCGAGTCTGACAGAGACAAAGAGTTACAATGAGGTTGCTGAGAACCGCCTCAGGTTAAGGATTTTAACAAAAACCCAAGTCAACTTACCTTTATAAGGATTAATTAAAGAACAATGAGAGATAGAGATGTTTTGATTTTAACTATGCAGTTAATGCACTGGGCACTACTGCTTCTGATAAAAAACTAAAGTTTCAAAAGATACTGACATTTCAAGAGCTTTTGGGGACAAAAACAATGTCACCATTGTGAAGGTGTCCACCTTTTCTTTGGGAATTTGTAAGGCCACCTTCAGGACAGACACACACAACACCTGTAGTTAAATTATATGCTTTACACTTCTGGTCAAATCTGAATGTCCGACACCTTTTATAAGAGAACACAAGCCGTTTTCTGTACAATCGCTACGTATTTCGTATGCGTAATGTCACCGAATGTTTGTAATACTCCCACGTGTATTACAAAAAGACTTGAAATGGGCCATTTGAGACTACTGACATTATGTAGACCAGTGACAGACCTTAGTCGGTATGCAGATATTGGATCGTCGACAGCAGAATGGTCACCAGAAACTACAAAGTTATTTTCCTGCAGCTGCACTGCTTTCACACTGCCCAAAAAAACCCGCTAACATGCGCCAATTTACACTGACCAAAGGCGGACATGAGCGGGGTTTTGCCAGTGTGAAAGCAGTAACATGTCCATTTACATTACTGCCACGTGGTAATTAATCAGAGCCTCTGAATAGCACAAAGCCTTTGCATACCAACACGGCCGAATGGGTCTCCATGTTAACTGTTCCAATAGATTTGATCATTCTTCCAACGCATGCCAGGCTAACCACATGCATACAAACCGCTTGTCACTCAACAAGTCAAACAGACTGACGAATGGATGACGTTGCTGACTAGTGAGCCGCTATTGCAGCAGTGTCGTCAACCAGCACTTGCCCCCATCGGCGTTACCGTTGGCCTAACATGACATTTAACATCCTGGGACTTCACAACTATATTATTCATAACTGCCTGGTTTACTACTAACAAAAGACGTGGGATGAGTATTAATCTTAACAATACGACTGGCTATTTCTCGCAAATTCACTGATTACACTGCGGCCGTAACCACGTGACACGTTTTCCTGCGTAGTGGCTGCTTAGCTCGCTCACATACTCAAAACTCTGCGGCCTGCGTCTTTTCCAAACACGAGGCGAAACAAAGAACAGCTCAACACCACATTAGCCAACATCTTACACAATGTGTTAATTACCTCGTCTACTGTATCTGTGGCGAACAAATCCATATTGTACGCGGTCAAAATATGCTTAGTTTCTTTCGTTCGTAAAACGCGCTTACCGAAATAGAAGCCATTTTGTAGATGGTCCCAGGCACGTTCGCAAGCCCCCCCCCCCCCCCCACACACACACACACACACACACACACACACGGGACGTCATTTTAAAGGCCCAGTTGTCCTCCATATGGGAACAGGTCTGAATACAGCGGCATGTACAGTATGAGAGATATGAGCAAAAACGCCATGTCGACTCAAATGAACCGCTGGGTCTCAATGACACAGTAGCTCGCTCAACGGTAAAATGGCTGCCGCAGCCTGTGTGGCACATAACGCGCGGAACATGGCGCCATGCTTGCAGGACAAAAGACAGGTTTTGACCAGTGTCTCTGGCCAGCCCCTCGCTCACAAACCTAACGTTACGTTTCCCAAGTTAAGTGGCGAAGACACGTTCAAGTCGGCGACATTAAAAAAAAACAGCCATTTTAGCTATCCACATACACACAAGTTGTCTTCACTCCAGTTGGTAACCCGTGTTAAGGCCGGCATTAGCTGCTAAGTAGGCGTTATAACCTGATATAAGAAAAAATATGTCCCACAGAATACCACACAAAACAGCTTGCATTGACTTATGTGCACATTACATTAAGTCGCAACGTTATTTCTCAATCAGCAATATTCGGAAACTTTACATCTGGATAAAAATAAAGTTACCTCCTGTCACGACCTCCTAACGAAACGCAGCGGACACGGGCTCGTCACAACATGGCGGCGATCAGGATAATGACCTCCCATCACCCCACGCGTGCGTCCCGCCCCTAAAGCGCCCGCCAATTATATTCAATTTTTAAAAACAGTATTTTATTTCAAATTGTTTATGTGATGAAAGAATACTGTTTCACTTCTTCGTTTTCACATCTAGGCAAATATTACGTGTTATATGGGTCCAAATTAAGTTACCTGAATCTGATCCATCCATTTCCCAAACCGCCTATCCTGCTCTGAGGTGGCGGGGATGCTGGAGCCTATCCCAGCAGTCACTCTGACCTTTCAGGCTAAACACGATTTCATTTCAATTCCATTTAGCTGCAGTTAATTGCGATTACATGCGCTTGACCCATGCCAAACTCGGAATGACACAACTGAATCAGGTGTGTATATATACACTCACTGGCCACTTTATTAGGTACACCTTGCTAGTACCGGGTTGGACCCCCTTTTGCCTTCAGAACTGCCTTAATCCTTCGTGGCATAGATTCAACAAGGTACCGGAAACATTCCTCAGAGAGTTTGGTCCATATTGTCATGATAGCATCACGCAGTTGCTGCAGATTTGTCGGCTGCACATCCATGATGCGACTCTCCCGGTCCACCACACCCCAAAGGTGCTCTATTGGATTGAGATCTGGTGACTGTGGAGGCCATTTGAGTACAGTGAACTCATTGTCATGTTCAAGAAACCAGTCTGAGATGATTCGAGCTTTATGACATGGCGCGTTATCCTGCTGGAAGTAGCCATCAGAAGATGGGAACACTGTGGTCATAAAGGGATGGACATGGTCAGCAACAATACTCAGGTAGGCTGTGGCGTTGACACGATGCTCAATTGGTACTAAGGGGCCCAAAGTGTGCCAAGAAAATATCCCCCACACCAATTACACCACCACCACCAGCCTGAAGCGTTGATACAAGGCAGGATGGATCCATGCTTTCATGTTGTTGACGCCAAATTCTGACCCTACCATCCGAATGTCGCAGCAGAAATTGAGACTCATCAGACCAGGCAACGTTTTTCCAATATTCTATTGTCCAATTTTGATGAGCCTGTGCGAATTGTAGCCTCAGTTTCCTGTTCCTAGCTGACGGGAGTGGCACCCGGTGTGGTCTTCTGCTGCTGTAGCCCATCTGCCTCAAGGTTCGACGTGTTGTGCGTTCAGAGATGCTCTTCTGCATACCTCGGTTGTAATGAGTGGTTATTTGAGTTACTGTTGCCTTTCTATCAGCTCGAACCAGTCTGGCCATTCTCCTCTGACCTCTGGCATCAACAAGGCATTTTTGCCCACAGAACTGCCGCTCACTGGATATTTTCTCTTTTTCGGACCAGTCTCTGTAAACCCTAGAGATGGTTGTGCGTGAAAATCCCAGTAGATCAGCAGTTTCTGAAATACTCAGACCAGCCCGTCTGGCACCAACAACCATGCCACGTTCAAAGTCACTTAAATCACCTTTCTTCCCCATTCTGATGCTCGGTTTAAACTGCAGCAGATTGACTTGACCATGTCTACATGCCTAAATGCATTGAGTTGCATTGAGTTGCTGCCATGTGATTGGCTGATTAGAAATTTGCATTAATGAGCAGCTGGACAGGTGTGCCTAATAAGGTGGCCGGTGAGTGTATATTGTAGCGAATTCGGGGGTCAACGCAACCACAGGAACTGCCGCGGCCGGGAAGCGAACCCGTATCGCCCGCACCGCAGGAGACATCGCTAACCGCTAGACTACAGGGTCAGACCCGCGAGCCAGCGGCCAGCGTGTCTTCTTATCCATGCACGTTACAATATTCTGATTTTGGGTGGTGATGGATGAGACGCCAGTCAAAGCAGAAAAAATATTTTAAAGTTGAGACTTAACATTTATGTGTGGTTCACACTTTACAGAACATGTGAGGGCCAGTTAATATAAGATGTCGGCCCACAGTCGGCCCACGTGTTATGCACCATTACAGTGCCACCATTGCCAGACTTGGCCCGCCTTCGGTGAAAACACCACTTGTCGATGGTTTAAGGGCACATTTCGGCCAGAGTCGTCAGCTATGTGGGAGGTGATTCTGGATGTATTCAAGAGCTTTTGTGGATTAAAGTGTTGTTGAAGTGTGATCATTATAGAATAATTCATAACCCAAACCGCTCATCCTGCTGTCAGGGTCGCGGGGATACTGGAGTCTATCCCAGCTGTCATTGGGCGGCAGGCAGGGAGACACCCTGGACATGCCGCCATGCCATCATAGGGCAGGAATATTAGTCTAACTGTTCTAATATCAGCTGTTCCACCATGGTTACTACCTCAACCAGCAGTAGATTTCTCTATATTGGATGGTTTACACTCAAAAAGAAACACGGTCAATGTGCAGGCTTATGTGGACACTGTTATAAATAAAATATATGAACACTATTTACGTTAATACTAATTAGGATATTGTAATATATCCATACTCCCGCTAAGAGGCGCTGCTGTTTTCAGGAGTTTCCGGGCTGTGGAGTTCTCTCATGGATGTATTAAAGTATTATAGTTCTACTATAATACTTCCTTGGGTTCTCTTTTTTTTTTGTGAAGATTTTTTTTTAACAATTTCAAACTTACAAACAACATGGCAATAACATTTCCATGTTCGCACAATAGGACCTGGTGCATACAAAGGAAAGATTGAAAAAAATAAAACAAACGAGAGGTTGAAATAACATCAATATAAAATACATAAAATTAAACAGGGCTAGGGCTTTTTGGTTAATTATATTCTTCTATTATACTAAAAAGTTTTACTGCATTTTTTATTTTCATGACTTTAAGGGCCTTTGTATAAGCAAGAAACTCTCTGCGAAATACACAAAAGTCAGGTTTCACTTTCACATATTTTGATTTGTGTTTATAACATTTCCCGAAAATAAGAACGTCGTTGACTAAAAAGTCATCGTTGCTATTGTCCATGGCAAGTCAATAAACAATGTCCTTCAGAGAAAAGTTTTCCAGTTGGAAAACCCTTGGGTAAAGCCAGTCATGTATATCAAGCCATAAAGTTTCATAATTCACACATTGGAAAAATAAATGATCAGTCGTTTGAGCATCATCACAAAATACACAATTATTGGTTTCAATTCCAAATCGCTGTCGTAACAATTCACTGGCTGGATACACTACATTTAAAAATTTAAAATGGATTTCCTTTGCTTTGGGATTTATGGGGAATTTAAGATATTTAGTTAGTAACATGTGAATAGTTCTTTGAGTAGACTTGTGAAATTGAGTTTCTGTAAGATACTATAGAGTTTGAAATGTTATTAAACATATTTATAATTGTTTTATTTGGGAATCTGACTTCATTAAAATCACAGCCTCCAACTAAAAGTTGTGGGAGACAAGGGGTGATAGAGTAGAATATGTTAAAATTCCTTTGATTAATAGATTTAGGGATTGCTTTAGTTATAGATTTAAATACGTAACGGTTTCCAATTAAATCATATTTAAGGCAGAAACTCTCAAACGATATGATACAGCCACTACTATCAACTACGTAATTGGGTCACTGACCAAAAACCTTTCACCATCCAGTCCTTGTTATAAAATGATTTCTTTTTAACCATAATATATCTATTATTCCATAATGGTGTATTATGTGGGGTGAAATTGCGATTGTATAAGAGTTTCTAATATAAAAAGACCTGCTGGTGAACAAGGGAAAATTCAATCGGGAGTCTTTGAATACTGAAGTCACATTTAAGTAACAATTCTATACTTCCCAACTTCTTAACTGTTTCTCTGGGAAAATGGAACCAAAAGCTATTGTTGTTCAGAAAAGACTTTAGCCAATTGATTTTCAACGTTCCATTTACAAAATCAAAACCGATAGCTTGTAGGCCTCCATCTTTAAAATCTCTGCTCTCTTAACTTAGTGGATTTTCATTTTCCAAAGATAATCAAAACTGACCTGATAGATCTTTTTAATAGCTCTACTTGGAATAGCCATCGAGTATGCCAGATACATGCACCTTGAAATGCTTTCCGTTTTAGTCAAAAAGATTCGACCTAATAAACTAATGCCTCTCCATAACCAAGAGTTAAGTCTAGTTTGGCATTCATCCACTACCTTCCACACATTCATATTTTGATACATATTTATGTCCAAGTACTAAACAGTGGATTTTACAGAAATGCTGTATGCCTCTGTTAAATGACTTTGATGAACTGGCATTAGCTCACACTTGTTCAAATTTAACTTTAGACCAGAGGCTTTGGAGAAAAATCTGAATCATTTGAAGTATTCCGGGGACTTCAGTTAGCTGCTTCATAAAGATGGTTGTATCATCTGCTAACTGGCTAATGATTACTGGTTTCCCAAGTACATCTAATGGAGTGATAGTTGAATTTTTAATAAAGACAGAAAGCATTTCTGTAGCAATTATAAAGAGAGAAGGGGAAATGGGACAACCCTGTTTAACGCCGCGTTTGGTTATAAATCGGGGTGACGTACCTCTTGGTAAAGAGACTGAACAATTTGTATTTTCATAGAGATTCATGTTTTGAAACTTATCCCCAAAACCTAATAACATTAAACAATGGCATTTTTTTTTGAAAAAAGTGCTCAATTGAATCAAATGCTTTATAAAAGTCAAGAAATAGAATAAAACCATCATCTTCTATTAAATGTCTATAATCTAAAAGATCAAGCATTAAGCAAATATTGTTGTGAATGGATCTACCCTTCATAAAACCAGGTTGAGAATCCCTTATAATTTTATGTAGATTCTTTTTTAACCTATTAGCATAAATAAGGGTCACGATTTTGTAGTCGTTGTTGAATAATGTGATTGGTCTAAGATTATCTAATATTTTGGGGTCCTTATGAAGCTTGGGAATTAAAGTTATTATAGCTTGTTTCATAGTGGAAGGAAATTTAATATTGTCAGTTGATTCTTTTAACATAAGAGAGAATGCAACTTTAATAAGTCCCAAAAATGTCTATAGAAATTGGCAGTAAGTCCATCCCTACCTAGAGATTTGTCTAAAGACAAACTCATTACTGCTTTATCCAGCTCATCTGAAGTAATTCCAGCATCACACAACCATACGAACACATCAACAATACAGAGAATACGAGCTTTGATATTGTTGAAGAAGTCAGCATCCTGAACAGAAAAGGTTGAAGAATACAATTTACTGTGTTAGTAATTAGTATTAGTATTGAGTAGCAGCAGAATACTTCACAACTGCTATCATTAAACGTTTATTGACATGCTACAGTACCAGAGAAAAAGTTAAATCTATGTTAACATTATTTTATTATAATGTTAAACTTTATTTCACTCTCTCTCTCTCGCACACGTAAGGAATCCAGCTTTGGTAAGGAATGAGCTTTGGCTCAAGATAAATCAAACAATAGCAAACAAACAAACCAACACAAAACCAATTTCTGTCACGTATCTGGAAAGAACCCAAAAGCAGACGGGACAAGCAGGTAAGGGAAGAAATCAAGTCTTATGGCCGGACTCGATGAAGCAGCAATCATTGGCAACGCTGTCTTCGGGAGGGGGGCGGAGTCGGCTTGTGTTCGTCACGTCAATGCGTCTCTGTGTGTGTCGGAAAAAACAGTGCTTCGGCTTGGAGTCGCCTTGTCACCAAAGTGGGGAGGCGCTCTCCTTCCAGACTGCCGGCCCTCGGACAGATGCAGTTGGCGAACGCATGCAGTACGAGGGTGGGTGTTTGAATTAAAATAGGGATCGATTGGCCACTAAATTGGGAGAAAAAAGGGAAAAATCCAAAATACATTTATAAAAAAAAAAAAAAAAGAAATCAACTCTTCATTCAAGTGGCCCATCCCAGGGGTAGAGCAGGAGTTGGCTCAGTGGCAGGTAGACTGGCAGGCACAAGTCCATCAATGGCTACGTTCCAGCCAACACTGGTCCACAGTGGAGGCTTTTTAAGGGTGACGCCGATTGCTTGATGGCCAGCTGCTGTGCCGGGGTGAAGGAGGGGTCAGCAGGTGTCCAGGGAGAAGAGGGGTTAGGCTTGGGCTTTTGGCTCATGACTTCTATTTATTTAGCACTGGCCTACTGATCTGAGGAATGCTATAATGCTCGACTTCACTCAATGTGGCCAGGGGTGCTCGGGTTGGACCCGTCAAACTGGGCAGTGCTGGCCGCTGAATGTGGCCGAGGCTCGACAATGTATGTGGGCAGGGGTGGTCGCGCTGGCACTACAATCAAGCCCAAAGTCGCGCGACGTTTCGCTGTTTATGTACCTTCTTCAGGCGAGGCCTTATTCAACTAAGAGAGGCAGGGTTAAGCTTAAGGTTAGGGTTAGGCTTTTAAATCCGCATTCCCAAATACATTGCAATTAACCTTGTGCACTGTCCATCGACATGGTGTTTAGATGGCGGCCACAGTCCCCCACCAACTACCCCACCGTCCCACGCAATCCAAAAATTCAATGGCAGCTAATAATGGTCCCTCAGTTTGGCTCAGTCGCATCATCGGGACCCCAATTTGGTCCCCTGTTTCACTACAACAAAGCCCAAAGTCGCGCGACGTTTCACTTTTCTTCAACCCTCTTCAGGCGAGGGTTTAGACTTTTCCACGAGCGGCATGTCGGTGGCCTTCTAAGGCTCGTGAAAATCAAATCACTTGATTGGAAGCTGCCAATTTGCCATAACAATATGGAAGGACCTCTAAAATCTGTTGTACATACTTTGTGCTACTGCACTTACCAGCATGCTTTGTGTCTTGCACATTTCCTATGTTCTTGTGGGTTTCGAAACATGTGAACCAATGGAATGTATTTGCTCTTTGTATTTTTATTCGAATTTTGTTATTAGCCAATGATGTGGTGTGGAGTTGTTATGCCCGCGAAATCACGAGCTTCGCAACAGTCCATCTCCTCACGGAGAGGGAGGAGTTAGGCAGCCCGAGTGAGTACGACGAAGAGAGAGGGCCATTTTTCTGCTGCTCCGTCTAAGTACCCGTTTCGCGGAGACTTTATACACAGCCCGTGTACTAGGCCCGCATTTGAGGTCAGGAGTGTTGCGATTGGCCCGCGGTCGTATGCTTGCTGGTGGGCTTTGTTTTAGTATGCCGATTATTTTGTTTATGCCCCATAGCCAGTGTCGCCGCTAGCTAGCTAAGTGCATTTAGCATCCAGTGCTAGTGTGTTAGCTAGCCGACTAGAGTTGTGGAGGCTAGTCAGAAGTCATCGGGCTGCGCTGGACGGTGATCTAACTAGGGGAGCCGCTCTGCTCCATTCCTGGGACCTGTCTGCTATCCAAAGAGGACTCGCTTCATCTGCTCTATCTTCGCCAGGGTTGTTTGAACATTGCAACCTTTGGCCATCTTGCGGCGGGTGGAGGCTGCTACCGGGGAGCCGACACCTGCCAGCTGCTAGGCTAGCACTACGCCTTCCATCCTCTGGACTGCACACAGCCTCCCGGTCGAGGGGGCGATGGGTTGTGAGTAACCCGAAAATTTCATTTATACTCACACACACACGCACACTTTTATCTCGTCGCCTGGGCATCGTAGCGGTGGCTGCCTTGCCCTCCGCTCAGAGAGCTGCTTTAATGTGCACCAACGGGCCCCAACGGAAAGTGCTGGGTATTTGTGTGTTCTTTTGATACTTTCTTCCTGTTTATTGTGACCGCTTGTCCCACCCTGTGTAATTTCAATTAATGTTTATTTAATCAGCAATACTACACTCGTGTGGTACTCTCTCTCTCTCTCTCTCTCTCATTATTATCAAATAAATCCTATTATTATTAATTATATTTCGGGTGTATTGGCAGCTCATTTTCCGCATATGCAAAGCCTAGGTTACTTATAGAGTGCTGGTAATAAGCTTGTACAGTAATTCAGTACACAGCAGAGTTATAAGATCTGCATTAACCACGTGTTTGTTTCATTCTGGGAAGATATACCATTCACCAGCCTTAGCTAAGTGTAGTATTTTCACAGTGGAGGCACCGCGCTACTAAATTGATTATTATCTTGGTTAATTATTTCTATTATCAATTATCACTAATATTGTCATTAGTGGCACTAGCCTACTAGTACACAGGAGGTTCAGCCAGCTCACCATTCCACCGCTGAGAACTCAGGATCCTGTTGCGCTATTGATTTGTATTGTAACACTTTAGTAACTGGTAGCATTAGGCTTTTGTCTTGTTTAAATGTGCTTGGCGTTGCCCGCCAGTGAAAAAGGGGTTACAAATAGCTTTACACTAGTCCAACTCACCGAGCGGGGGGGCTACGTCCCTCTTTGTCGGAGTCCCTCGTAAAAAGAGAGAGTGAACCACAGCTCCGCCTCTAAATACGTCACTGGGAAATATGACACCACCTCCGGTGGGCGTGTGCTTTCGCCCGGGACAGACGTTCCCTGACCATGCCGTTGTCCCGGGAAAATGGACCCGCCCATCTGTTGGATCGCCAGGTCTTTCTCCGGAAACACCGGATGACGACCCATTCGCCGGGGAGGTAGGAATGGAGAACCTTCTCAGCTGGGGTGGGGAGAGCAGCTGCCACCTGTTTGGGAGACTTGGGAGAGAGCAGAGGAGAGATTACAGCAGTGCTGTAGCATAGCATGCTCGTAAAGAGCGGTTTGGGGAAGAGCTCCCGGCGCAGGGCCCGTTCCCATGGTCGGAGGCCGTCCCATGACAATCTCAAAAGGACTAAGCCCTGCTCTGGAGTGTCTTTGTCGCACGCGCATGTACATAAGTACCAGAGGACGTAAGAAACTGTCTCTGTTGCCAGAGAGCACCAAAGTCCACGCCGAAAGCGTAGCGTGAATCCGTGTAGATGGTGACAGACCAGCCAGCTGCCAGCTCGCAGGCCGCAGAGAGGGCCGTGAGTTCAGCAGCCTGTGCAGAGAGGTGAGAGGGCAATGAGCTGCAATTAAGGCAAGCGGAGGCAGAGCATACGGCCCAACCAACCTGACATTGGCCGGTGGTAAGACAGCGGGAAGCCGACCCATCCACAAAAAGGACAACGGCAGGGTTGGCAAGAGGAGTGGAGCTGAGATCAGGCCGAGGTGAACAAACAGCAGAGACAGCTGCAACGCAGTCGTGTGGTTCACCATCGTCTGGTGAGGGAAGAAGGGTGGCGGGGTTAAGGACAGCGCAACGTTTGACAGTGATGGTGGGCATGTCAAGGAGCACAGTGTTGTAACATAGCCACCGGGCTGCGGACAGCTGTGACCTTTTCTGTTCAAGTAGGAGGACCGGGACCGCATGGGGAACCAGGAGAATAACGTCGGAGTACCCCACGATGTCTCGCGAGGCCATCACAGCCTTTTCAGCAGCAGCGACGGCTCGAAGGCAGCGAGGCAAGCCAGCCGCTACCGGGTCAAGTTTGGCGGAGAAGTAAGCCACAGGGCGCAGCTTGCAGTCCCCCATGAGACTGACTGCAAGAGGACGGAGATCATGCAGCCGTTGCGCTCATCCACAGTTTGAGTGAATGCTTGAGCGGGCTCCGGATAGCCAAGAGTTGGTGCGATTTGGAGCTGGACTTTCAGTCCCTCAAAGGCTTTAGTTGCCTCTGGGGTCCACAAGAGGACCTGTGAGGCGGGTGCATGAGAGTCAATGAGGGCCCGAAGGGGTTTGTCAAAGGTTGCAAATGCCGGAACGAACAAGCGACACAGTAGGAAGCCATGCCTAAGAACAGGGTATCTGCAGGTTTCACTAAGTTAATTTTAAGACTTTTTAAGACCTTTTTAATGCCACTTGGATCGGAATTTAAGACCAAGATCTACAACAAAATATATACATATGGTTGGTAAGCCCTAACGCCCAACAGCTGAATATTTAAACATTTGATTCGCGCGAGTGCAGTTTTATCGAAATGGTTAAACAAATGTATGTTTTGTGACACGCTGATGTTGTAACCGCATTTCTTGACGTTCAGACCGAATATTTAAAGATTTGATTCGCGGAATTTCGCGCGATTGCAATCAGATAAGCTGAAGTCCTCCTCCATGTTGAAAAAGCTGCCAGAAACTACACGCTGCTGTGACTGGTTGATTCGCTGTGAGCATTTGATGACAAAACAACGAATCACAGCAGAGCGCGCAGCGGAGGTCCCTCCCCCCTCCATCTGGCCGATCAATTCTAGCATCAACTTTTCTTCTTCTTCTCTCGGCTGCTATTTTGTCATGACTTAGTTAGCTTTTGTCCGCCAAATTCTGTATAGGCTATACCATTTAGCAATTAACCGCTCAGTAAAACCAACATCGGTATTCTTTTCGATAACTAGTTACATTAATATTACCTACAACCGTGAGTTGCAGGTAATATTGCCATGGTATCGCATCATCCAGGTCATTTCTTTGTCTATGGGGGATACATATTTGTTTTAATTACAGGGAATAGCATGCTATAGGTAACAGGTGCGCCTGATACGAACCTGGAATTCATGAAAATAGCATGTGTGTTAGAGTTTGTGGGAGACCCCAAGCGCACGACACCAGACAGAGATGGGGTTAGCCGAAAACTGGCGTACTTTATTCAAACATAGGAAGGCAATGAGCGACAAGGAAAAAACGGAAAGTCCAAGGGGGGAAAAAACTCGCGGGTAATCCAAACGGGAACAAGGCAGGATACTTCCACGGGGAAACCTTGCAAGGGAAAAACATGAACCAAGGGCTGGGATGAGTTCGTAGAGAAAAGGACCGTGAGAGGAGAGTCGCCGCTACTGCGGGGAGGTAACAACACGAACTGACAACGGGCACGTGGGAGGCCACCAAACTTAAGCCCAGCCCTGATGACTAAGCCCGGCCCTGACGAGCCGATTGGCTGCCGGCGTGGGGTGGGCGGGCCACGGTGCGGGGTGGGCGAGCCATAACACTTGTTTCCCTTTTATTTTCTTTTTTTCCCCTCAAAATTCACAGAGTCCCTGGCCTCAGGAATCATAAGGCCCTCGTCTTCCCCGGTGGCAGCGGACTTCTTTTTTGTGGCAAAGAAGGAGGGCAGCCTGAGGCCTTACATAGATTATCGAATGCTACATAACATCACGGTGAAAAATAAATATCCACTCCCCCTTATGAGTTCCACGTTCGAGCCACTCACTCACGCCACGGTGTTCACGAAGCTGGACCTGCGCAGCGCATACCACCTGGTGCGCATCCGGGAAGGGGATGAATGGAAGACGGCCTTCAACACCCACCTAAGGCATTTCGAATACCTCGTTTTGCCCTTCGGCCTGACCAACGCCCCGGCCGTCTTCCAGGCGTTGGTCAACGACGTGCTCCGGGACATGCTGAACACGTTCGCGGTGGTGTACCTGGATGACATCCTCGTGTTCTCCAGGACTGAGGAGGAACACCACCAGCATGTCCGCCTGGTCCTCCAACGGCTGCTGGAGAACAGGCTCTTCGTGAAAGCCGAGAAGTGCGTGTTCCACTCCGCCTCCGTGGAGTTCCTTGGCCACATCGTAGAGAAGGGGCTCGTCCGCACTGACCCCAGGAAGACCCGAGCGGTGGAGGAGTGGGCACGGCCCACTAACAGGACGCAACTCCAGCACTTCCTGGGGTTTGCAAACTTCTACCGGCGCTTCATCAGGGGGTTCAGCCGTGTGGCCGCCCCCCTCACTGCACTCACCTCCAACCTCCGCCCCTTCTCCTGGACCACGGAGGCAGAAGCCGCCTTTTGGCCCTGAAGAGGCTGTTCACAACGGCTCCGGTGCTCGCCCACCCGGACCCGTGCAGGCAGTTCATCGTGGAGGTGGACGCATCGGACACGGGCATCGGAGCCGTCCTCTCCCAGCGGTCGGAGGAGGACCAGAAGATCCACCCGTGCGCCTTCTTCTCCCGGCGTTTCAGTCCTGCGGAGAAGAATTACGACATCGGCAACAGGGAGTTGCTGGCCGTCCACGCCGCCCTAGAGGAGTGGAGACACTGGCTGGAGGGAGCAGGGCAGCCGTTCATCGTATGGTCCGATCACAAGAACCTGACCTACGTGCGGACGGCTAAGAGGCTCAACCCCAGGCAGGCGCGCTGGGCTCTCTTCTTCAGCCGGTTCGACTTCACCCTCACCTACCGCCCGGGCACCAATAACGTCAGGGCAGACGCCCTCTCCCGTCTGTTTCCCGAGGGGTCCCATGACGCCCCAGACACCATCCTTCCCCCGGACCGGGTGGTGGGTGTCGTCACCTGGGCCATCGAATCGGTGGTGAGAAGGGCCCGGCGCGCCCAGCCCGACCCAGGCAATGGACCCCGGAACCGGCTATTTGTGCCTCCCTGTGTCCGGCCCCAGGTGCTGGAGTGGGGCCACTCCAGCCATCTTGCCTGCCACCCCGGTGTCTACTGAACGGCGGCCTTCATCCGCAGGGGTTTCTGGTGGCCCACCATGGAGGCAGACACCAGAGAGTTCGTGGCAGCCTGCACCACCTGCACCCGCAGCAAGGCTCTCCATCGCCCTCCAGCAGGTCTCCTGCGCCCCCTTCCTGTCCCCGGCCGACCTTGGTCCCACATTGCAATGGACTTTGTAACTGGCCTCCCCGTGTCGCAAGGCAATGACACCATTCTGACCATTGTCGACCGGTTTTCCAAGGCCGTCCACTTTGTTGCCCTCACCAAACTCCCCTCTGCAGCCGAGACGGCGGACCTTCTCGTCTCCCACTTCGTCCGACCCCATGGGATTCCCCTGGACATTGTCTCTGACCGTGGTCCCCAGTTCACTTCGAAGGTATGGCAGGCCTTCTGTAAGGGGATTGGGGCCACGGTCAGCCTCTCCTCCGGGTATCACCCCCAGACCAATGGGCAGGCAGAGCACCTGGAGGCGGCTTTGCGTTGTGTTACCACCAGCAACCCCGCCTCCTGGAGCAAGTACCTGCCCTGGGTGGAGTACTCGCTCAACTCCATGGAGAGTTCGGCTACCGGTTTGTCCCCCTTCGAGTGTTCTCTTGGCTATCAACCTCCTCTGTTCCCCCATCAGGAGTTGGAGGTGGCGGTCCCGTCCACGAGGGCCCATCTCCGCCGATGTCGGCGCGTTTGGAAGACTGCCCGGGCCGCTATGTTGCGAGCTACAGAGCGGGCCCGGCGCAGCGCCAACCGGCGGAGAGTGCCGGCTCCAGCTTATCGACCTGGCCAGAAGGTATGGCTCCTGGCCCGGGACCTGCCCTTCCCTACCCTCAACCGGAAGCTGGCTCCCCGCTACGTCGGTCCCTACACCATCGACCGCATCGTCAACCCTTCGGCGGTGCGTCTCCATCTCCCTACCTCACTCAAGATCCATCCCGTCTCCATGTCTCGCGCCTCAAACCGGTAGCCACCAGCCCCCTGTCTCCCCCTGTCCAAGCTCCTCCACCCCCCAGGGTCCTCGACGGTGGTGACATGGTCTGGGATGTCGACCAGCTGCTCGCCGTACGCAGCTGGGGGCGTGGGTACCAATACCTGGTGGACTGGGTTGGCTATGGGCCCGAGGACCGCAGCTGGGTTCCCCGGTCCTACCTGGCCGACCCCGCACTCCTGGAGGAGTTCTATCGGGCCCACCCCAACGCCATCGGACGGTCGCCCGGTGTCTCCCGTAGGAGGGGGGGTCCTGTTGTGGTGACACCGCCCCGAGCTGCCTCCCCGGCACGTTCAAGCCACTCCCCCAGCTCGGACGTGCCGGAAACATCCGAGCGCTCGGCTCGCGCTCTGAGGAGACGAGCGCTGCACTGCACCAGGTGTTTGCCATCATCCATCAGGCACACCTGTGGCAATCAGGCAGCCTTCTACAAGAAGCCTCCCAGAACGTCTCTCTGTGCTTCGACGTACTGAACCCTGCGGTAAAGTTCTGACAAGCCCTCCAGCGTTCCTTGCATTCTGTTTATTCCCCAGTGTCTTATCTTCGTGTCTCTGTTTCCTCCCAAGACTCTCCCTCCGCGATTTCCACGGCTCCCCGCGTCTCCCTCGTCCCCAGCGACCTTCACGTTTTCTCCCCGGACCTCTCCTGCGATCTCCCCCCTTGTCCCTCTATCTGGACCCCTCCCTTCCGACTCGACTTCCCGGATCTCGGACCTGGACTTTCTCGGACAACCCCTCTTGGATCACGGACTGGACTTTCTTGCCAGGTGCACGCACATTTTTTCAACACCTCCTGGTCATTTACATACCGCACCACACATAGGCTAAAAACACTCACGCATAGTTATACACGCAAACCACGGGACACCACACATAGTTTATTCACACATCCCACTAACAGAACGCCTTTTTCACCATACATTTCCCTCCCACAATAAAACGACCGGGCGGCATCTCGGTGGCCTTCTAAGGCTCGTAAAAATCAAATTAACAATCGAAAAAATAGCCAACATTAGTCCAACTCACCGAACAGCGGGCGACGTAGTTCTGCCGGACTCCGTCGAAAAGAGAAAATGGAGCTCCGCCTCTAAATATAAACTGGGAAATATGACACCACCTCCGGTAGATGGCACGCTCTCCGGAAAAGGCGGCCCCCCACGCCGTTGTCACGGGAAACGTGACGCGACATCCGGCAAACGCGCGCCCTCCCCACAGACGGAAAAAAACAGAAAGGGGGAGGAAAAAAAGAAAAAAAAAAGAAAAAAAGGGACAGTGTGTTTTTTCCAGAGACGGGTTAGGGTTAGAGTTATAGGACCGTGTGTCCGAGGAAAGTGACGTGTTGTTGACAAAATTGGAGTTTGGAGAGACTAGCTTGGTGACCTTCTTGGGCCAGATGGCGTAAGAGAGAGACCGAGTCACGGCTGCACTGCGTTGTGGTGGGGGCACAAAGCAGGAGGTCGTCGACGTACTGCCATAGGGTTGAGCCGCGCGTCAGCGTAAGTGTGCTAAGGCTGTCTCGAAGCGCCGCGTTGTAGATCGTGGGGCTTTCACAATAGCCCTGACACAGCCTTGTCCATGTGTAAGGCCGACCGTCAAATAGGAACGCAAACCAGAACAGGGACGCTGAAGAAAGCGTTGGCAAGGTCCACAACGGTAAACCGCCGTGCAGAAGGGGGAACCTGAGACATAAGGGTGTAGGGATTGGGGACGCAGGGCGTGCGGGCCCTGACAGCTGCATTTACTGCCTGAAGGTCTTGAACGAACCTCCATTCAGTGGGCTGTCCGGGTGGGCGTATCTTCTTCGCGGGGAAGATGGGAGTGGAAACCGGGGAGGTGGGGCAAGGGACAATTATGCCCTTGACACGCAAGGCATTGAATACAGGGCAGATGCCATTAACCGCTTCCGGTTTCAAAGGGTACTGAGGTTGGTGGGGACGGAAGTCGGATTTCGGGGTAATGATGACGGGCTCACAATTACGTATGAGACCTACATCCTATTTCCCGTCAGCCCAAAGATGGGAGGGGATGTTGTGAAGCTGCGGAGCAAGTGCAGTGTGTGTGTGTGTGCCAGTGTATGGGCCTCAGTCACTGACGGTGAGGGGGCGGACAGAGCCAACATTCGTGGCGTCACCGCAACGGTGGCGCTGACGTCTACCCGGTATAATTTTAGTGAGAGGTACCAGTCGCGTGAAGAGTCGGCGGGAAGCCAATCTGACGCCAGAGAAGCTTGTCGCGCGAGTGGACCCGTATCTGTCCACTGGGAACCCCGTGGTTTTACCAAGGAGACGTGCGGGACCGAGTCATCAACCGAAAACAACGCAGTTTGGTCGTTGTCTAATGTACACGTGACATGAGCGGTGCAGTGTAGGTTGTCCGCTGTCATGTAGGTCGATGCGTCCCCTGTTGTGGTGTGTGAGCAAGGGAGCAGAGCCACTGTGTGTATTGGGAGGCGGTAGGAGCCCACATGTAGACCCGTAGAGGGAGGGCGGGGTTATGTGTATGCAAAAAAATATTCGCTGCTGGTAACGAAGTGATGTACAGCCCTGATGAGGTGGAAACAACAGAGATGCCCAGTTGGATCATGCCATCTCTATCCAACAATTTAAATGGGCAGTTATCAGAAATTAAAACAGGCAATTTTGTTGATGAGCTGTCATCCAGGCAAACAAGCGCACAGGAATGGATAATGGCTCCGTGACACACCTACCACTCGCAACAGTGGAGAGGACCGTTTGGCCGCTCCGTGTTAACCGTGGCCGGCCGATAGGCGGTTCTCACCACCGTTCGTGTGGCTCCCGTGTCTAACAAGAAAGGCAGCTCAGCATTTGCAAGACGCAAGGTTATCATTGGCAGTTTTCGGAAAGCTAGCTCATGAGATACATACTGTCCAACTGGGGAAGCTAACAGCAAAGCAGAGTCTTCATTGCAAATCAGTGTATTTGGTTGTGTCTGTGCATTCATACGACCTGATGTGGCAGCAGATGTGTCCAGGACCCCCTCCTCCTCCTCCCGTGTCGCCTGTCAGTCCGAACTCCGGTATGAGCCTCCCCGTGGGGCCCACTGGTTGTGAGGTCCGTTGCTCCATCCTCGGCCTCTTCCGCGCCTTTGGTTGATGCCCTTGACGGAGTGGACAGTCTTCAGCCCAGTGACCGGGCTGGCCACATGTGAAGCAGCAGTCGTCACCCGGTTGGGGGCCGCTGGGCTGGGCGTGTTGTCACGGGTTCTGACATCGTGAACGGTCCCCGGGTCTGTCCTGTTGCACAGGTTAGTAGGGTGAAGGAAGCCGCTGCGGCACCATGGAGGAGAGAGAGAGAGGTGCGATGTTTGTCCTGAGCCTGCCTTGCCTTCTGTTCTTCTTCCTTTTTCTGCATTTGATCGTGGGCATGATCAGCATGTCTCAGCAAGTCTTCCAGTCGTCTCTTTCCGTATCCTACGCAGTGTGTTTCTATGGCTTTCCTAACTCCGTCCTGCAGGCCGACCAGGAAATGTTTGCAGAGGTGAGTGTTGTGGCTACACCGCCCCGAGCTGCCTCCCCGGCACGTTCAAGCCACTCCCCCAGCTCGGACGTGCCGGAAACATCCCAGCGCTCGGCTCGCGCTCTGAGGAGACGAGCGCTGCACTGCACCAGGTGTTTGCCATCATCCATCAGGCACACCTGTGGAAATAAGGCAGCCTTCTACAAGAAGCCTCCCAGAACGTCTCTCTGTGCTTCGACGTACTGAACCCTGAGGTAAAGTTCTGACAAGCCCTCCAGCGTTCCTTGCATTCTGTTTATTCCCCAGTGTCTTATCTTCGTGTCTCTGTTTCCTCCCAAGACTCTCCCTCCGCGATTTCCACGGCTCCCCGCGTCTCCCTCGTCCCCAGCGACCTTCACGTTTTCTCCCCGGACCTCTCCTGCGATCTCCCCCCTTGTCCCTCTATCTGGACCCCTCCTTTCGGACTCGACTTCCCGGATCTCGGACCTGGACTTTCTCGGACAACCCCTCTTGGATCACAGACTGAACTTTCTTGCCAGGTGCACGCACATTTTTTCAACACCTCCTGGTCATTTACATACCACACCACACATAGGCTAAAAACACTCACACATAGTTATACACGCAAACCACGGGACACCACACATAGTTTATTCACACATCCCACTAACAGAACGCCTTTTTCACCATACATTTCCCTCCCACAATAAAACCCCCCTTTGTAGACTTAGAAGTCATCTCGTGTCTGTCTGTCTTGGGTTTCGCCACACGGGTCAGGTTCTGGTGCGCGAGCACAACAGAACGTCGGAGCCATTATGGACCCAGGCAAACCCAAGGAGCGGACGGTCCCTGTGACGCCCCAGAGCCCCGTCCCCCTAGAGGCAGTAGTAAGAAGTCACAGTTGCCAACTTGCCTCTCTCCGCTCAGAGCTCACTACTGCCTTCACTCGTGTCACCGCAGAGATCAGCGATCTTCAGTCCGGCTCCAAGGCCGTGACGAGCGCGTTAGATGCCCTCACCGCGCAGATCGCTGCACTCTCCACAGCGGTCTCCAGGATGAGCGACCACCCTGCCCTGGCCTCGGTCTCTGCCCCCAGCTCGGCCTTCGGTTTCCCCGTTCCTGGTCCCGACGTTCCCCCTCCTCCGAGTCAACCCCCACTGGACCCCCGGTGCGAGCCTAACTTCCCCTGCCCCAAGGCCTTCGGTGGGGAGTTCGAGCTGTGCAGGGGTTTCCTTGGTCAGTGTGAGCTCCTGTTCAAACACCAGCCAGCCAGGTATAGGACAGGAGAGACCAAGGCAGCCCTTGTCATGTCCCTCCTCACCGGCAAAGCCCTCAGCTGGGCCATAGCGGCGGTAGGCCTTACCGAGCAGCTCGCCTCGGACTATGGTGCCTTCCGCCGCGAGTTCAATCTGGTGTTCGACCACCCAGCTGACGGGCAGGACGCTGCCGGCCGCCTCCATTCCATCCAACAGGGAGCCAGGTCGGTGGCAGATTATTCCTTGGAGGTAAGGATACTCGCGGCAGACAGTGGGTGGGATGACAAAGCGCTCAAGAGCGCGTACAGGAGGGGGCTGAGCGACCCGTTCAAAGATCTCATCGTTCGGGACCGCCCTGCCTCCTTCAACGAACTCGTCACCCTCGCCCTCCAGATGGACGAACGGCTGCAGGAGCGGCGCCAGGAACGCGCCCCGCGCGCTGGCCCCTCCCATAGACTAACCCCCGTCCGTTCTACCGGTGCCTTCCCTGGGTCAGCGTACCGTGGGCTCTCTCCACCCTCACACTCCCCCTCGCAACCCTGGGTGGCTTCTGGATCCAGGCCGGAGGAGGAGCCCATGCAGTTGGGTCGGTCACGGCTCCCGCTGGAGGTTAGGGAGCAGAGGATGCGTGGCCACCTCTGCCTCTACTGCGGGAGGTCGGGCCACTACATCAAGGCCTGCCCGACTCGCCCAAAAAGGCCCGGCTCACTAGTGAGGGGTGTCCTAGTGAGCCTGACGACCCTTCCTCAGCCCCAGCCCAAGAAGGAGCACAACCACCTTTTTCCGGTCACTCTCACCTGGGGTAACGACTCACTGTCTGTTGGTGCACTCCTGGATTTGGGGGCGGACGAGTGTTTGATGGACATCTCGCTGGCCCGGCAGGCCGGCATTCCACTCGTCCCCCTAGACACACCCCTCACAGCCCAAGCCCTAGATGGTCGTTCACTTGGTAAGATCACACATAGCACTGCTTCCCTCACCCTCACCCTTTCGGGTAATCACGTGGAAGCTATCCGTTTCTTGGTTTTGCACGCCCCCACAGCGCCCCTGGTGCTAGGAAGACCGTGGTTGGAACGGCACGATCCTTACATCTCTTGGTCTACTGGGCGGATTTTGGGTTGGAGCGTTGCGTGTCATGCCAACTGCCTTCGCTCCGCCCACTCCCCGTCCAGCGGCCTCAGACCCGTGCCTCCTCCAACGGATCTCACTGGTGTTCCTCCCATTTATCACGATTTAGCCCCTGTATTTAGTAAAGACAGTGCACTTTCCCTCCCCCCTCACCGTCCCTATGATTGTGCCATAGATCTCTTTCCCGGGGCCGCCCTTCCCACCGGTCGGTTGCATAACCTCTCCGTCCCGGAGAAGGAGGCTATGCGCAATTATATCACAGAGTCCCTGGCCTCAGGAATCATAAGGCCCTCGTCTTCCCCGGTGGCAGCGGACTTCTTTTTTGTGGCAAAGAAGGAGGGCAGCCTGAGGCCTTACATAGATTATCGAATGCTAAATAACATCACGGTGAAAAATAAATATCCACTCCCCCTTATGAGTTCCACGTTCGAGCCACTCACTCACGCCACGGTGTTCACGAAGCTGGACCTGCGCAGCGCGTACCACCTGGTGCGCATCCGGGAAGGGGATGAATGGAAGACGGCCTTCAACACCCACCTAAGGCATTTCGAATACCTCGTTATGCCCTTCGGCCTCACCAACGCCCCGGCCGTCTTCCAGGCGTTGGTCAACGACGTGCTCCGGGACATGCTGAACACGTTCGCGATGGTGTACCTGGATGACATCCTCGTGTTCTCCAGGACTGAGGAGGAACACCACCAGCATGTCCGCCTGGTCCTCCAACGGCTGCTGGAGAACAGGCTCTTCGTGAAAGCCGAGAAGTGCGTGTTCCACTCCGCCTCCGTGGAGTTCCTTGGCCACATCGTGGAGAAGGGGCTCGTCCGCACTGACCCCAGGAAGACCCGAGCGGTGGAGGAGTGGGCACGGCCCACTAACAGGACGCAACTCCAGCGCTTCCTGGGGTTTGCAAACTTCTACCGGCGCTTCATCAGGGGGTTCAGCCGTGTGGCCGCCCCCCTCACTGCACTCACCTCCAACCTCCGCCCCTTCTCCTGGACCACGGAGGCAGAAGCCGCCTTTTGGCCCTGAAGAGGCTGTTCACAACGGCTCCGGTGCTCGCCCACCCGGACCCGTGCAGGCAGTTCATCGTGGAGGTGGACGCATCGGACACGGGCATCGGAGCCGTCCTCTCCCAGCGGTCGGAGGAGGACCAGAAGATCCACCCGTGCGCCTTCTTCTCCCGGCGTTTCAGTCCTGCGGAGAAGAATTACGACATCGGCAACAGGGAGTTGCTGGCCGTCCACGCCGCCCTAGAGGAGTGGAGACACTGGCTGGAGGGAGCAGGGCAGCCGTTCATCGTATGGTCCGATCACAAGAACCTGACCTACGTGCGGACGGCTAAGAGGCTCAACCCCAGGCAGGCGCGCTGGGCTCTCTTCTTCAGCCGGTTCGACTTCACCCTCACCTACCGCCCGGGCACCAAGAACGTCAGGGCAGACGCCCTCTCCCGTCTGTTTCCCGAGGGGTCCCCTGACGCCCCAGACACCATCCTTCCCCCGGCCCGGGTGGTGGGTGTCGTCACCTGGGCCATCGGTGGTGAGAAGGGCCCAGCGCGCCCAACCCGACCCACGCAATGGACCCCGGAACCGGCTATTTGTGCCTCCCTGTGTCCGGCCCCAGGTGCTGGAGTGGGGCCACTCCAGCCATCTTGCTTGCCACCCCGGTGTCTACCGAACGGCGGCCTTCATCCGCAGGGGTTTCTGGTGGCCCACCATGGAGGCAGACACCAGAGAATTCGTGGCAGCCTGCACCACCTGCGCCCGCAGCAAGGCTCTCCATCGCCCTCCAGCAGGTCTCCTGCGCCCCCTTCCTGTCCCCGGCCGACCTTGGTCCCACATTGCCTTGGACTTTGTAACTGGCCTCCCCGTGTCGCAAGGCAATGACACCATTCTGACCATTGTCGACCGGTTTTCCAAGGCCGTCCCCTTTGTTGCCCTCACCAAACTCCCCTCTGCAGCCGAGACGGCGGACCTTCTCGTCTCCCACTTCGTCCGACCCCATGGGATTCCCCTGGACATTGTCTCTGACCGTGGTCCCCAGTTCACTTCGAAGGTATGGCAGGCCTTCTGTAAGGGGATTGGGGCCACGGTCAGCCTCTCCTCCGGGTATCACCCCCAGACCAATGGGCAGGCAGAGCGGGCCAATCAAGCCCTGGAGGCGGCTTTGCGTTGCGTTACCACCAGCAACCCCGCCTCCTGGAGCAAGTACCTGCCCTGGGTGGAGTACTCGTTCAACTCCATGGAGAGTTCGGCTACCGGTTTGTCCCCCTTCGAGTGTTCTCTTGGCTATCAACCTCCTCTGTTCCCCCATCAGGAGTTGGAGGTGGCGGTCCCGTCCACGAAGGCCCATCTCGTTTGGTAGACCGCCCGGGCCGCTCTGTTGCGAGCTACAGAGCGGGCCCGGCGCAGCGCCAACCGGCGGAGAGTGCCGGCTCCAGCTTATCGACCTGGCCAGAAGGTATGGCTCCTGGCCCGGGACCTGCCCTTCCCTACCATCAACCGGAAGCTGGCTCCCCGCTACGTCGGTCCCTACACCATCGACCGCATCGTCAACCCTTCGGCGGTGCGTCTCCATCTCCCTACCTCACTCAAGATCCATCCCGTCTTCCATGTCTCGCGCCTCAAACCGGTAGCCACCAGCCCCCTGTCTCCCCCTGTCCAAGCTCCTCCACCCCCCAGGATCCTCGACGGTGGTGACATGGTCTGGGATGTCGACCAGCTGCTCGCCGTACGCCGCCGGGGGCGTGGGTACCAATACCTGGTGGACTGGGTTGGCTATGGGCCCGAGGACCGCAGCTGGGTTCCCCGGTCCTACCTGGCCGACCCCGCACTCCTGGAGGAGTTCTATCGGGCCCACCCCAACGCCATCGGACGGTCGCCCGGTGTCTCCCGTAGGAGGGGGGGTCCTGTTGTGGTTACACCGCCCCGAGCTGCCTCCCCGGCACGTTCAAGCCACTCCCCCAGCTCGGACGTGCCGGAAACATCCCGAGCGCTGCACTGCACCAGGTGTTTGCCATCATCCATCAGGCACACCTGTGGCAATCAGGCAGCCTTCTACAAGAAGCCTCCCAGAACGTCTCTCTGTGCTTCGACGTACTGAACCCTGCGGTAAAGTTCTGACAAGCCCTCCAGCGTTCCTTGCATTCTGTTTATTCCCCAGTGTCTTACCTTCCTGTCTCTGTTTCCTCCCAAGACTCTCCCTCCGCGATTTCCACGGCTCCCCGCGTCTCCCTCGTCCCCAGCGACCTTCACGTTTTCTCCCCGGACCTCTCCTGCGATCTCCCCCCTTGTCCCTCTATCTGGAACCCTCCTTTCGGACTCGACTTCCCGGATCTCGGACCTGGACTTTCTCGGACAACCCCTCTTGGATCACGGACTGGACTTTCTTGCCAGGTGCACGCACATTTTTTCAACACCTCCTGGTCATTTACATACCGCACCACACATAGGCTAAAAACACTCACGCATAGTTATACACGCAAACCACGGGACACCACACATAGTTTATTCACACATCCCACTAACAGAACGCCTTTTTCACCATACATTTCCCTCCAACAATAAAATGACCGGGCGGCATCTCGGTGGCCTTCTAAGGCTCGTAAAAATCAAATTAACAATCGAAAAAATAGCCAACATTAGTCCAACTCACCGAACAGCGGGCGACGTAGTTCTGCCGGACTCCGTCGAAAAGAGAGAATGGAGCTCCGCCTCTAAATATAAACTGGGAAATATGACACCACCTCCGGTAGATGGCACGCTCTCCGGAAAAGGCGGCCCCCCACGCCGTTGTCACGGGAAACGTGACGCGACATCCGGCAAACGAGCGCCCTCCCCATAGACGGAAAAAAACAGAAAGGGGGAGAAAAAAAGAAAAAAAAAAGAAAAAAAGGGACAGTGTGTTTTTTCCAGAGACGGGTTAGGGTTAGAGTTATAGGACCGTGTGTCCGAGGAAAGTGACGTGTTGTTGACAAAATTGGAGTTTGGAGAGACTAGCTTGGTGACCTTCTTGGGCCAGATGGCGTAAGAGAGAGACCGAGTCACGGCTGCACTGCGTTGTGGTGGGGGCACAAAGCAGGAGGTCGTCGACGTACTGCCATAGGGTTGAGCCGCGCGTCAGCGTAAGTGTGCTAAGGCTGTCTCGAAGCGCCGCGTTGTAGATCGTGGGGCTTTCACAATAGCCCTGACACAGCCTTGTCCATGTGTAAGGCCGACCGTCAAATAGGAACGCAAACCAGAACAGGGACGCTGAAGAAAGCGTTGGCAAGGTCCACAACGGTAAACCGCCGTGCAGAAGGGGGAACCTGAGACATAAGGGTGTAGGGATTGGGGACGCAGGGCGTGCGGGCCCTGACAGCTGCATTTACTGCCTGAAGGTCTTGAACGAACCTCCATTCAGTGGGCTGTCCGGGTGGGCGTATCTTCTTCGCGGGGAAGATGGGAGTGGAAACCGGGGAGGTGGGGCAAGGGACAATTATGTCCTTGACACGCAAGGCATTGAATACAGGGCAGATGCCATTAACCGCTTCCGGTTTCAAAGGGTACTGAGGTTGGTGGGGACGGAAGTCGGATTTCGGGGTAATGATGACGGGCTCACAATTACGTATGAGACCTACATCCTATTTCCCGTCAGCCCAAAGATGGGAGGGGATGTTGTGAAGCTGCGGAGCAAGTGCAGTGTGTGTGTGTGTGTATGGGCCTCAGTCACTGATGGTGAGGGGGCGGAAAGAGCCAACATTCGTGGCGTCACCGCAACGGTGGCGCTGACGTCTACCCAGTATAATTTTAGTGAGGGGTACCAGTCGCGTGAAGAGTCGGCGGGAAGCCAATCTGACGCCAGAGAAGCTTGTCGCGCGAGTGGACCCGTATCTGTCCACTGGGAACCCCGTGGTTTTACCAAGGAGACGTGCGGGACCGAGTCATCAACCGAAAACAACGCAGTTTGGTCGGTGTCTAATGTACACGTGACATGAGCGGTGCAGTGTAGGTTGTCCGTTGTCATGTAGGTCGATGCGTCCCCTGTTGTGGTGTGTGAGCAAGGGAGCAGAGCCACTGTGTGTATTGGGAGGCGGTAGGAGCCCACATGTAGACCCGTAGAGGGAGGGCGGGGTTATGTGTATGCAAAAAAATATTCACTGCTGGTAGCGAAGTGATGTACAGCCCTGATGAGGTGGAAACAACAGAGATGCCCAGTTGGATCATGCCATCTCTATCCAGCAAATTAAATGGGCAGTTATCAGAAATTAAAACAGGCAATTTTGTTGATGAGCTGTCATCCAGGCAAACAAGCGCACAGGAACGGATAATGGCTCCGTGACACACGTACCACTCGCAACAGTGGAGAGGACCGTTTGGCCGCTCCGTGTTAACCGTGGCCGGCCGATAGGCGGTTCTCACCACCGTTCGTGTGGCTCCCGTGTCTAACAAGAAAGGCAGCTCAGCATTTGCAAGACGCAAGGTTATCATTGGCAGTTTTCGGAAAGCTAGCTCATGAGATACATACTGTCCAACTGGGGAAGCTAACAGCAAAGCAGAGTCTTCATTGCAAATCAGTGTATTTGGTTGTGTCTGTGCATTCATACGACCTGATGTGGCAGCAGATGTGTCCAGGACCCCCACCTCCTCCTCCCGTGTCGCCTGTCAGTCCGAACCCCGGTATGAGCCTCCCCGTGGGGCCCACTGGTTGTGAGGTCCGTTGCTCCATCCTCGGCCTCTTCCGCGCCTTTGGTTGATGCCCTTGACGGAGTGGACAGTCTTCAGCCCAGTGACCGGGCTGGCCACATGTGAAGCAGCAGTCGTCACCCGGTTGGGGGCCGCTGGGCTGGGCGTGTTGTCACGGGCTCTGACATCGTGAACGGTCCCCGGGTCTGTCCTGTTGCACAGGTTAGTAGGGTGAAGGAAGCCGCTGCGGCACCATGGAGGAGAGAGAGAGAGGTGCGATGTTTGTCCTGAGCCTGCCTTGCCTTCTGTTCTTCTTCCTTTTTCTGCATTTGATCGTGGGCATGATCAGCATGTCTCAGCAAGTCTTCCAGTCGTCTCTTTCCGTATCCTACGCAGTGTGTTTCTATGGCTTTCCTAACTCCGTCCTGCAGGCCGACCAGGAAATGTTTGCAGAGGTGAGTGTTGTGGTTACACCGCCCCGAGCTGCCTCCCCGGCACGTTCAAGCCACTCCCCCAGCTCGGACGTGCCGGAAACATCCCAGCGCTCGGCTCGCGCTCTGAGGAGACGAGCGCTGCACTGCACCAGGTGTTTGCCATCATCCATCAGGCACACCTGTGGAAATCAGGCAGCCTTCTACAAGAAGCCTCCCAGAACGTCTCTCTGTGCTTCGACGTACTGAACCCTGAGGTAAAGTTCTGACAAGCCCTCCAGCGTTCCTTGCATTCTGTTTATTCCCCAGTGTCTTATCTTCGTGTCTCTGTTTCCTCCCAAGACTCTCCCTCCGCGATTTCCGCATCTCCCTCGTCCCCAGCGACCTTCACGTTTTCTCCCCGGACCTCTCCTGCGATCTCCCCCCTTGTCCCTCTATCTGGACCCCTCCCTTCGGACTCGACTTCCCGGATCTCGGACCTGGACTTTCTCGGACAACCCCTCTTGGATCACGGACTGGACTTTCTTGCCAGGTGCACGCACATTTTTTCAACACCTCCTGGTCATTTACATACCACACCACACATAGGCTAAAAACACTCACGCATAGTTATACACGCAAACCACGGGACACCACACATAGTTTATTCACACATCCCACTAACAGAACGCCTTTTTCACCATACATTTCCCTCCCACAATAAAACCCCCCTTTGTAGATTTAGAAGTCATCTCGTGTCTGTCTGTCTTGGGTTTCGCCACACGGGTCAGGTTCTGGTGCGCGAGCACAACAGAACGTCGGAGCCATTATGGACCCAGGCAAACCCAAGGAGCGGACGGTCCCTGTGACGCCCCAGAGCCCCGTCCCCCTAGAGGCAGTAGTAAGAAGTCACAGTTGCCAACTTGCCTCTCTCCGCTCAGAGCTTACTACTGCCTTCACCCGTGTCACCGGAGAGGTCAGCGATCTTCAGTCCGGCTCCCAGGCCGCGACGAGCGCGTTAGATGCCCTCACCGCGCAGATCCCTGCACTCTCCACAGCGGTCTCCAGGATGAGTGACCACCCTGCCCTGGCCTCGGTCTCTGCCCCCAGCTCGGCCTTCTGTTTCCCCGTTCCTGGTCCCGACGTTCCCCCTCCTCCGAGTCAACCCCCACTGGACCCCTGGTGCGAGCCTAACCTCCCCTGCCCGAAGGCCTTCGGTGGGGAGTTCGAGCTGTGCAGGGGTTTCCTTGGTCAGTGTGAGCTCCTGTTCAAACACCAGCCAGCCAGGTATAGGACAGGAGAGACCAAGGTAGCCCTTGTCATGTCCCTCCTCACCGGCAAAGCCCTCAGCTGGGCCATAGCGGCGGTAGGCCATACCGAGCAGCTCGCCTCGGACTATTGTGCCTTCCGCCGCGAGTTTAATCTGGTGTTCGACCACCCAGCTGACGGGCAGGACGCTGCCGGCCGCCTCCATTCCATCCAACAGGGAGCCAGGTCGGTGGCAGATTATTCCTTGGAGGTAAGGATACTCGCGGCAGACAGTGGGTGGGATGACACTGCGCTCAAGTGCGCGTACAGGAGGGGGCTGAGCGACCCCATCAAAGATCTCATCGTTCGGGACCGCCCTGCCTTCTTCAACGAGCTCGTCACCCTCGCCCTCCAGATGGACGAACGGCTGCAAGAGCGGCGCCAGGAACGCGCCCCTCGCGCTGGCCCCTCCCATAGACCAACCCCCGTCCGTTCTACCGGTGCCTTCCCTGGGTCAGCGTCCCGTGGGCTCTCTCCACCCTCACACTCCCCCTCGCAACCCTGGGTGGCTTCTGGATCCAGGCCGGAGGAGGAGCCCATGCAGTTGGGTCGGTCACGGCTCCCGCTGGAGGTTAGGGAGCAGAGGATGCGTGGCCACCTCTGCCTCTACTGCGGGAGGTCGGGCCACTACATCAAGGCCTGCCCGACTCGCCCAAAAAGGCCCGGCTCACTAGTGAGGGGTGTCCTAGTGAGCCTGACGACCCTTCCTCAGCCCCAGCCCAAGAAGGAGCACAACCACCTTTTTCCGGTCACTCTCACCTGGGGTAACGACTCACTGTCTGTTGGTGCACTCCTGGATTCGGGGGCGGACGAGTGTTTGATGGACATCTCGCTGGCCCGGCAGGCCGGCATTCCACTCGTCCCCCTAGACACACCCCTCACAGCCCAAGCCCTAGATGGTCGTTCACTTGGTAAGATCACACATAGCACTGCTTCCCTCACCCTCACCCTTTCGGGTAATCACGTGGAAGCTATCCGTTTCTTGGTTTTGCACGCCCCCACAGCGCCCCTGGTGTTAGGAAGACCGTGGTTGGAACGGCACGATCCCTACATCTCTTGGTCTACTGGGCGGATTTTGGGTTGGAGCGTTGCGTGTCATGCCAACTGCCTTCGCTCCGCCCACTCCCCGTCCAGCGGCCTCAGACCCGTGCCTCCTCCCACGGATCTCACTGGTGTTCCTCCCATTTATCACGATTTAGCCCCTGTATTTATTTAGTAAAGACAGTGCAACCCAGCCACTGAGGATGCACAAGCCAGTGCATCCTTAGTGCCGGTCCCAAGCCCGGACAAATGGGGAGGGTTGCGTCAGGAAGGGCATCCGGCGTAAAATCTTTGCCAAAGCAAATATGCGGATCATAAATAAGACTTACATACCGGATCGGTCGAGGCCCGGGTTACCAACGACCACCACCGGTACTGTTAACCAGCAGGGTGTCGGTGGAAACTATGCTACTGTTGGGCGAAGGAGAAGGAGAGGAGGAAAGCATGTCCAGAGGCAGCTAGAGAGGAGGAAGGGTAGGCATGTGGAGGTGAGAGTTGGAACTTTGAATGTTGGCACTATGACTGGTAAAGGGAGAGAGCTGGCTGACATGATGGAAAGAAGAAAGGTAGGCATACTGTGTGTGCAAGAGACCAGGTGGAAGGGGAGTAAGGCCAGGAGTATCGGAGGTGGGTTCAAACTCTTCTACCATGGTGTGAATGGGAGGAGAAATGGGGTAGGGGTAATTCTGAAGGAAGAGTATGTCAAGAGCGTGCTGGAGGTGAAGAGAGTGTCAGACAGAGTGATGAGTATGAAGCTGGAAATTGAAGGTTTATTGCTGAATGTTATCAGCGTATATGCCCCGCAAGTTGGGTGTGAGATGGATGAAAAAGAAGAATTCTGGAATGAGTTGGACGACATGGTGGAGAGGGTACCCAAGGAGGAGAGAGTGGTGATTGGAGCGGACTTCAATGGACATGTTGGTGAAGGGAACAGAGGTGATGAGGAGGTGATGGGAAAGTATGGAGTCAAGAAGAGAAATGTGGAAGGACAGATGGTGGTCGATTTTGCGAAAAGGATGGAAATGGCTGTGGTGAATACATATTTCAAGAAGAGGGAGGAACACAGGGTGACGTACAAGAGTGGAGGGAAGTGCACACAGGTGGACTATATCTTATGTAGAAGGCACCATCTAAAAGGGATTGGAGACTGCAAGGTGGTGACAGGGGAGAGCGTAGCCAGGCAGCATCGGATGGTGGTCTGTAGGATGACTTTGGAGACCAAGAAGAGGAAGCGAGTGAAGACACAGCCGAAGATCAAATGGTGGAAGTTGAAGAAGGAAGACTGTTGTGTGGAGTTCAGGCAGGAGTTAAGACAGGCACTGGGTGGTAGTGAAGAGTTGCCAGATGGCTGGAAAACCACTGCAGAAAGAGTGAGGGAGACAGCTAGGAAGGTACTTGGTGTGTCATCAGGACAGAGAAAGGAAGACAAGGAGACTTGGTGGTGGGATGAGGAAGTACAGCAAATTATACAGAGGAAAAGGTTGGCAAAGAAGAAGTGGGATAGTCAGAGAGATGAAGAAAGTAGACAGGAGTACAAGGAGATGCAGCGTAAAGCAAAGAGAGAGGTGGCAAAGGCAAAGGAAAAGGCGTATGGTGAGTTGTATGACAGATTAGACACTAAGGAAGGAGAAAAGGACTTGTACCGATTGGCTAGACAGAGGGACCAAGCTGCAAAGGATGTGCAGCAAGTTAGGGCGATCAAGGATAGAGATGGAAATGTGCTGACAAGCGAGGAGAGTGTGCTAAGAAGGTGGAAGGAATACTTTGAGGGGCTGATGAATGAAGAAAATGAGAGAGAGAGAAGGTTGGATGATGTAGGGATAGTGAATCAGGAAGTTCAGCGGATTAGCAAGGAGGAAGTGAGGGCAGCTATGAAGAGGATGAAGAATGGAAAGGCAGTTGGTCCTGATGACATACCTGTGGAGGCATGGAGATGTTTAGGAGAGATGGCAGTGGACTTTCTAACTAGATTGTTTAACACAATCCTGGAAAGTGAGAGGATGCCTGAGGAGTGGAGAAGAAGCATACTGGTACCGATTTTCAAGAACAAGGGCGATGTGCAGAACTGTAACAACTACAGAGGTATAAAGTTGATCAGCCACAGCATGAAGATTTGGGAAAGAGTAATAGAAGCTAGGTTAAGAGGAGAGGTGACGATCAGCGAGCAGCAGTATGGTTTCATGCCACGAAAGAGCACCACAGATGCGATGTTTGCTTTGAGAATGTTGATTGAGAAGTATAGAGAAGGCCAGAAAGAGTTGCATTGTGTCTTTGTAGATTTAGAGAAAGCTTATGACAGAGTACCGAGAGAGGAGGTGTGGTATTGTATGAGGAAGTCAGGAGTTGCAGAGAAGTATGTAGGAGTGGTGCAGGATACGTATGAGGGAAGTGTGACAATGGTGAGGTGTGCGGTTGGAATGACGGATGGGTTCAAGGTGGAGGTGGGATTACATCAAGGATCGGCTCTTAGCCCTTTCTTGTTTGCAATGGTGATGGACAGGTTGACGGACAAGATCAGGCAGGAGTCTCCATGGACGATGATGTTCGCGGATGACATTGTGATCTGTAGTGAGAGTAGGGTGCAGGTTGAGGAGAGCCTGGAGAGGTGGAGGTATGCACTAGAGAGAAGAGGAATGAAAGTCAGTAGGAGCAAGACGGAATACCTATGCGTGAATGAGAGAGAGGACAGTGGAATGGTCAGGATGCAAGGAGTGGAGGTGACAAAGACATCTGAGTTTAAATACTTGGGGTCAACTGTCCAAAGTAACGGGGAGTGCAGTAGAGAGGTGAAAAAGAGAGTGCAGGCAGGTTGGAGTGGGTGGAGAAGTGTGTCAGGAGTGATTTGCGACAGAAGGGTACCAGCAAGAGTTAAAGGGAAAGTTTACAAGATGGTTGTGAGACCAGCTATGTTATATGGTTTGGAGACAGTGGCACTGACGAAAAGACAGGAGGCGGAGCTGGAGGTGGCAGAGTTGAAGATGCTAAGATTTTCACTGGGAGTAACGAAGAAGGACAGGATTAGGAACGATTATATTAGAGGGACCGCTCAGGTTGGACGGTTTGGAGACAAAGCAAGAGAGGCAAGATTGAGATGGCTTGGACATGTGTGGAGGAGAGATGCTGAGTATATTGGGAGAAGGATGCTGAATATGGAGCTGCCAGGGAAGAGGAGAAGAGGAAGGCCAAAGAGGAGGTTTATGGATGTGGTGAGGGAAGACATGCAGGTGGCTGGTGTGACAGAGGAAGACGCAGAAGACAGGAAGAAATGGAAACGGATGATCCGCTGTGGCGACCCCTAACGGGAGCAGCCGAAAGTAGTAGTAGATTTAGTAAAGACAGTGCACTTTCCCTCCCCCCTCACCGTCCCTATGATTGTGCCATTGATCTCTTTCCCGGGGCCGCCCTTCCCACCGGTCGGTTGCATAACCTCTCCGTCCCGGAGAAGGAGGCTATGCGCAATTATATCACAGAGTCCCTGGCCTCAGGAATCATAAGGCCCTCGTCTTCCCCGGTGGCAGCGGACTTCTTTTTTGTGGCAAAGAAGGAGGGCAGCCTGAGGCCTTACATAGATTATCGAATGCTACATAACATCACGGTGAAAAATAAATATCCACTCCCCCTTATGAGTTCCACGTTCGAGCTACTCACTCACGCCACGGTGTTCACGAAGCTGGACCTGCGCAGCGCGTACCACCTGGTGCGCATCCGGGAAGGGGATGAATGGAAGACGGCCTTCAACACCCACCTAAGGCATTTCGAATACCTCGTTATGCCCTTCGGCCTCACCAACGCCCCGGCCGTCTTCCAGGCGTTGGTCAACGACGTGCTCCGGGACATGCTGAACACGTTCGCGGTGGTGTACCTGGATGACATCCTCGTGTTCTCCAGGACTGAGGAGGAACACCACCAGCATGTCCGCCTGGTCCTCCAACGGCTGCTGGAGAACAGGCTCTTCGTGAAAGCCGAGAAGTGCGTGTTCCACTCCGCCTCCGTGGAGTTCCTTGGCCACATCGTGGAGAAGGGGCTCGTCCGCACTGACCCCAGGAAGACCCGAGCGGTGGAGGAGTGGGCACGGCCCACTAACAGGACGCAACTCCAGCGCTTCCTGGGGTTTGCAAACTTCTACCGGCGCTTCATCAGGGGGTTCAGCCGTGTGGCCGCCCCCCTCACTGCACTCACCTCCAACCTCCGCCCCTTCTCCTGGACCACGGAGGCAGAAGCCGCCTTTTGGCCCTGAAGAGGCTGTTCACAACGGCTCCGGTGCTCGCCCACCCGGACCCGTGCAGGCAGTTCATCGTGGAGGTGGACGCATCGGACACGGGCATCGGAGCCGTCCTCTCCCAGCGGTCGGAGGAGGACCAGAAGATCCACCCGTGCGCCTTCTTCTCCCGGCGTTTCAGTCCTGCGGAGAAGAATTACGACATCGGCAACAGGGAGTTGCTGGCCGTCCACGCCGCCCTAGAGGAGTGGAGACACTGGCTGGAGGGAGCAGGGCAGCCATTCATCGTATGGTCCGATCACAAGAACCTGACCTACGTGCGGACGGCTAAGAGGCTCAACCCCAGGCAGGCGCGCTGGGCTCTCTTCTTCAGCCGGTTCGACTTCACCCTCACCTACCGCCCGGGCACCAAGAACGTCAGGGCAGACGCCCTCTCCCGTCTGTTTCCCGAGGGGTCCCCTGACGCCCCAGACACCATCCTTCCCCCGGCCCGGGTGGTGGGTGTCGTCACCTGGGCCATCGGTGGTGAGAAGGGCCCAGCGCGCCCAACCCGACCCACGCAATGGACCCCGGAACCGGCTATTTGTGCCTCCCTGTGTCCGGCCCCAGGTGCTGGAGTGGGGCCACTCCAGCCATCTTGCTTGCCACCCCGGTGTCTACCGAACGGCGGCCTTCATCCGCAGGGGTTTCTGGTGGCCCACCATGGAGGCAGACACCAGAGAATTCGTGGCAGCCTGCACCACCTGCGCCCGCAGCAAGGCTCTCCATCGCCCTCCAGCAGGTCTCCTGCGCCCCCTTCCTGTCCCCGGCCGACCTTGGTCCCACATTGCCTTGGACTTTGTAACTGGCCTCCCCGTGTCGCAAGGCAATGACACCATTCTGACCATTGTCGACCGGTTTTCCAAGGCCGTCCCCTTTGTTGCCCTCACCAAACTCCCCTCTGCAGCCGAGACGGCGGACCTTCTCGTCTCCCACTTCGTCCGACCCCATGGGATTCCCCTGGACATTGTCTCTGACCGTGGTCCCCAGTTCACTTCGAAGGTATGGCAGGCCTTCTGTAAGGGGATTGGGGCCACGGTCAGCCTCTCCTCCGGGTATCACCCCCAGACCAATGGGCAGGCAGAGCGGGCCAATCAAGCCCTGGAGGCGGCTTTGCGTTGCGTTACCACCAGCAACCCCGCCTCCTGGAGCAAGTACCTGCCCTGGGTGGAGTACTCGTTCAACTCCATGGAGAGTTCGGCTACCGGTTTGTCCCCCTTCGAGTGTTCTCTTGGCTATCAACCTCCTCTGTTCCCCCATCAGGAGTTGGAGGTGGCGGTCCCGTCCACGAAGGCCCATCTCGTTTGGTAGACCGCCCGGGCCGCTCTGTTGCGAGCTACAGAGCGGGCCCGGCGCAGCGCCAACCGGCGGAGAGTGCCGGCTCCAGCTTATCGACCTGGCCAGAAGGTATGGCTCCTGGCCCGGGACCTGCCCTTCCCTACCATCAACCGGAAGCTGGCTCCCCGCTACGTCGGTCCCTACACCATCGACCGCATCGTCAACCCTTCGGCAGTGCGTCTCCATCTCCCTACCTCACTCAAGATCCATCCCGTCTTCCATGTCTCGCGCCTCAAACCGGTAGCCACCAGCCCCCTGTCTCCCCCTGTCCAAGCTCCTCCACCCCCCAGGATCCTCGACGGTGGTGACATGGTCTGGGATGTCGACCAGCTGCTCGCCGTACGCCGCCGGGGGCGTGGGTACCAATACCTGGTGGACTGGGTTGGCTATGGGCCCGAGGACCGCAGCTGGGTTCCCCGGTCCTACCTGGCCGACCCCGCACTCCTGGAGGAGTTCTATCGGGCCCACCCCAACGCCATCGGACGGTCGCCCGGTGTCTCCCGTAGGAGGGGGGGTCCTGTTGTGGTTACACCGCCCCGAGCTGCCTCCCCGGCACGTTCAAGCCACTCCCCCAGCTCGGACGTGCCGGAAACATCCCGAGCGCTGCACTGCACCAGGTGTTTGCCATCATCCATCAGGCACACCTGTGGCAATCAGGCAGCCTTCTACAAGAAGCCTCCCAGAACGTCTCTCTGTGCTTCGACGTACTGAACCCTGCGGTAAAGTTCTGACAAGCCCTCCAGCGTTCCTTGCATTCTGTTTATTCCCCAGTGTCTTACCTTCCTGTCTCTGTTTCCTCCCAAGACTCTCCCTCCGCGATTTCCACGGCTCCCCGCGTCTCCCTCGTCCCCAGCGACCTTCACGTTTTCTCCCCGGACCTCTCCTGCGATCTCCCCCCTTGTCCCTCTATCTGGAACCCTCCTTTCGGACTCGACTTCCCGGATCTCGGACCTGGACTTTCTCGGACAACCCCTCTTGGATCACGGACTGGACTTTCTTGCCAGGTGCACGCACATTTTTTCAACACCTCCTGGTCATTTACATACCGCACCACACATAGGCTAAAAACACTCACGCATAGTTATACACGCAAACCACGGGACACCACACATAGTTTATTCACACATCCCACTAACAGAACGCCTTTTTCACCATACATTTCCCTCCAACAATAAAATGACCGGGCGGCATCTCGGTGGCCTTCTAAGGCTCGTAAAAATCAAATTAACAATAAAAAAAAAAGCCAACATTAGTCCAACTCACCGAACAGCGGGCGACGTAGTTCTGCCGGACTCCGTCGAAAAGAGAGAATGGAGCTCCGCCTCTAAATATAAACTGGGAAATATGACACCACCTCCGGTAGATGGCACGCTCTCCGGAAAAGGCGGCCCCCCACGCCGTTGTCACGGGAAACGTGACGCGACATCCGGCAAACGAGCGCCCTCCCCATAGACGGAAAAAAACAGAAAGGGGGAGAAAAAAAGAAAAAAAAAAGAAAAAAAGGGACAGTGTGTTTTTTCCAGAGACGGGTTAGGGTTAGAGTTATAGGACCGTGTGTCCGAGGAAAGTGACGTGTTGTTGACAAAATTGGAGTTTGGAGAGACTAGCTTGGTGACCTTCTTGGGCCAGATGGCGTAAGAGAGAGACCGAGTCACGGCTGCACTGCGTTGTGGTGGGGGCACAAAGCAGGAGATCGTCGACGTACTGCCATAGGGTTGAGCCGCGCGTCAGCGTAAGTGTGCTAAGGCTGTCTCGAAGCGCCGCGTTGTAGATCGTGGGGCTTTCACAATAGCCCTGACACAGCCTTGTCCATGTGTAAGGCCGACCGTCAAATAGGAACGCAAACCAGAACAGGGACGCTGAAGAAAGCGTTGGCAAGGTCCACAACGGTAAACCGCCGTGCAGAAGGGGGAACCTGAGACATAAGGGTGTAGGGATTGGGGACGCAGGGCGTGCGGGCCCTGACAGCTGCATTTACTGCCTGAAGGTCTTGAACGAACCTCCATTCAGTGGGCTGTCCGGGTGGGCGTATCTTCTTCGCGGGGAAGATGGGAGTGGAAACCGGGGAGGTGGGGCGAGGGACAGTTATGCCCTTGACACGCAAGGCATTGAATACAGGGCAGATGCCATTAACCGCTTCCGGTTTCAAAGGGTACTGAGGTTGGTGGGGACGGAAGTCGGATTTCGGGGTAATGATGACGGGCTCACAATTACGTATGAGACCTACATCCTATTTCCCGTCAGCCCAAAGATGGGAGGGGATGTTGTGAAGCTGCGGAGCAAGTGCAGTGTGTGTGCCAGTGTATGGGCCTCAGTCACTGACGGTGAGGGGGCGGACAGAGCCAACATTCGTGGCGTCACAGCAACGGTGGCGCTGACGTCTACCCGGTATAATTTTAGTGAGGGGGACCAGTCGCGTGAAGAGTCGGCGGTAAGCCAATCTGACGCCAGAGAAGCTTGTCGCGCGAGTGGACCCGTATCTGTCCACTGGGAACCCCGTGGTTTTACCAAGGAGACGTGCGGGACCGAGTCATCAACCGAAAACAACGCAGTTTGGTTGGTGTCTAATGTACACGTGACATGAGCGGTGCAGTGTAGGTTGTCTGCTGTCATGTAGGTCGATGCGTCCCCTGTTGTGGTGTGTGAGCAAGGGAGCAGAGCCACTGTGTGTATTGGGAGGCGGTAGGAGCCCACATGTAGACCCGTAGAGGGAGGGCGGGGTTATGTGTATGCAAAAAAATATTCGCTGCTGGTAACGAAGTGATGTACAGCCCTGATGAGGTGGAAACAACAGAGATGCCCAGTTGGATCATGCCATCTCTATCCAGCAAATTAAATGGGCAGTTATCAGAAATTAAAACAGGCAATTTTGTTGATGAGCTGTCATCCAGGCAAACAAGCGCACAGGAATGGATAATGGCTCCGTGACACACGTACCACTCGCAACAGTGGAGAGGACCGTTTGGCCGCTCCGTGTTAACCGTGGCCGGCCGATAGGCGGTTCTCACCACCGTTCGTGTGGCTCCCGTGTCTAACAAGAAAGGCAGCTCAGCATTTGCAAGACGCAAGGTTATCATTGGCAGTTTTCGGAAAGCTAGCTCATGAGATACATACTGTCCAACTGGGGAAGCTAACAGCAAAGCAGAGTCTTCATTGCAAATCAGTGTATTTGGTTGTGTCTGTGCATTCATACGACCTGATGTGGCAGCAGATGTGTCCAGGACCCCCTCCTCCTCCTCCCGTGTCGCCTGTCAGTCCGAACTCCGGTATGAGCCTCCCCGTGGGGCCCACTGGTTGTGAGGTCCGTTGCTCCATCCTTGGCCTCTTCCGCGCCTTTGGTTGATGCCCTTGACGGAGTGGACAGTCTTCAGCCCAGTGACCGGGCTGGCCACATGTGAAGCAGCAGTCGTCACCCGGTTGGGGGCCGCTGGGCTGGGCGTGTTGTCACGGGTTCTGACATCGTGAACGGTCCCCGGGTCTGTCCTGTTGCACAGGTTAGTAGGGTGAAGGAAGCCGCTGCGGCACCATGGAGGAGAGAGAGAGAGGTGCGATGTTTGTCCTGAGCCTGCCTTGCCTTCTGTTCTTCTTCCTTTTTCTGCATTTGATCGTGGGCATGATCAGCATGTCTCAGCAAGTCTTCCAGTCGTCTCTTTCCGTATCCTACGCAGTGTGTTTCTATGACTTTCCTAACTCCGTCCTGCAGGCCGACCAGGAAATGTTTGCAGAGGTGAGTGTTGTGGTTACACCGCCCCGAGCTGCCTCCCCGGCACGTTCAAGCCACTCCCCCAGCTCGGACGTGCCGGAAACATCCGAGCGCTCGGCTCGCGCTCTGAGGAGACGAGCGCTGCACTGCACCAGGTGTTTGCCATCATCCATCAGGCACACCTGTGGAAATCAGGCAGCCTTCTACAAGAAGCCTCCCAGAACGTCTCTCTGTGCTTCGACGTACTGAACCCTGAGGTAAAGTTCTGACAAGCCCTCCAGCGTTCCTTGCATTCTGTTTATTCCCCAGTGTCTTATCTTCGTGTCTCTGTTTCCTCCCAAGACTCTCCCTCCGCGATTTCCACGGCTCCCCGCGTCTCCCTCGTCCCCAGCGACCTTCACGTTTTCTCCCCGGACCTCTCCTGCGATCTCCCCCCTTGTCCCTCTATCTGGACCCCTCCTTTCGGACTCGACTTCCCGGATCTCGGACCTGGACTTTCTCGGACAACCACTCTTGGATCACGGACTGAACTTTCTTGCCAGGTGCACGCACATTTTTTCAACACCTCCTGGTCATTTACATACCACACCACACATAGGCTAAAAACACTCACACATAGTTATACACGCAAACCACGGGACACCACACATAGTTTATTCACACATCCCACTAACAGAACGCCTTTTTCACCATACATTTCCCTCCCACAATAAAACCCCCCTTTGTAGATTTAGAAGTCATCTCGTGTCTGTCTGTCTTGGGTTTCGCCACACGGGTCAGGTTCTGGTGCGCGAGCACAACAGAACGTCGGAGCCATTATGGACCCAGGCAAACCCAAGGAGCGGACGGTCCCTGTGACGCCCCAGAGCCCCGTCCCCCTAGAGGCAGTAGTAAGAAGTCACAGTTGCCAACTTGCCTCTCTCCGCTCAGAGCTCACTACTGCCTTCACTCGTGTCACCGCAGAGACCAGCGATCTTCACTCCGGCTCCCAGGCCGTGACGAGCGCGTTAGATGCCCTCACCGCACAGATCGCTGCACTCTCCACAGCGGTCTCCAGGATGAGCGACCACCCTGCCCTGGCCTCGGTCTCTGCCCCCAGCTCGGCCTTCTGTTTCCCCGTTCCTGGTCCCGACGTTCCCCCTCCTCCGAGTCAACCCCCACTGGACCCCTGGTGCGAGCCTAACCTCCCCTGCCCGAAGGCCTTCGGTGGGGAGTTCGAGCTGTGCAGGGGTTTCCTTGGTCAGTGTGAGCTCCTGTTCAAACACCAGCCAGCCAGGTATAGGACAGGAGAGACCAAGGCAGCCCTTGTCATGTCCCTCCTCACCGGCAAAGCCCTCAGCTGGGCCATAGTGGCGGTAGGCCTTACCGAGCAGCTCGCCTCGGACTATGGTGCCTTCCGCCGCGAGTTCAATCTGGTGTTCGACCACCCAGCTGACGGGCAGGACGCTGCCGGCCGCCTCCATTCCATCCAACAGGGAGCCAGGTCGGTGGCAGATTATTCCTTGTAGGTAAGGATACTCGCGGCAGACAGTGGGTGGGATGACAAAGCGCTCAAGAGCGCGTACAGGAGGGGGCTGAGCGACCCGTTCAAAGATCTCATCGTTCGGGACCGCCCTGCCTCCTTCAACGAACTCGTCACCCTCGCCCTCCAGATGGACGAACGGCTGCAGGAGCGGCACCAGGAACGCGCCCCGCGCGCTGGCCCCTCCCATAGACTAACCCCCGTCCGTTCTACCGGTGCCTTCCCTGGGTCAGCGTCCCGTGGGCTCTCTCCACCCTCACACTCCCCCTCGCAACCCTGGGTGGCTTCTGGATCCAGGCCGGAGGAGGAGCCCATGCAGTTGGGTCGGTCACGGTTCCCGCTGGAGGTTAGGGAGCAGAGGATGCGTGGCCACCTCTGCCTCTACTGCGGGAGGTCGGGCCACTACATCAAGGCCTGCCCGACTCGCCCAAAAAGGCCCGGCTCACTAGTGAGGGGTGTCCTAGTGAGCCTGACGACCCTTCCTCAGCCCCAGCCCAAGAAGGAGCACAACCACCTTTTTCCGGTCACTCTCACCTGGGGTAACGACTCACTGTCTGTTGGTGCACTCCTGGATTCGGGGGCGGACGAGTGTTTGATGGACATCTCGCTGGCCCGGCAGGCCGGCATTCCACTCGTCCCCCTAGACACACCCCTCACAGCCCAAGCCCTAGATGGTCGTTCACTTGGTAAGATCACACATAGCACTGCTTCCCTCACCCTCACCCTTTCGGGTAATCACGTGGAAGCTATCCGTTTCTTGGTTTTGCACGCCCCCACAGCGCCCCTGGTGTTAGGAAGACCGTGGTTGGAACGGCACGATCCCTACATCTCTTGGTCTACTGGGCGGATTTTGGGTTGGAGCGTTGCGTGTCATGCCAACTGCCTTCGCTCCGCCCACTCCCCGTCCAGCGGCCTCAGACCCGTGCCTCCTCCCACGGATCTCACTGGTGTTCCTCCCATTTATCACGATTTAGCCCCTGTATTTAGTAAAGACAGTGCACTTTCCCTCCCCCCTCACCGTCCCTATGATTGTGCCATAGATCTCTTTCCCGGGGCCGCCCTTCCCACCGGTCGGTTGTATAACCTCTCCGTCCCGGAGAAGGACGCTATGCGCAATTATATCACAGAGTCCCTGGCCTCAGGAATCATAAGGCCCTCGTCTTCCCCGGTGGCAGCGGACTTCTTTTTTGTGGCAAAGAAGGAGGGCAGCCTGAGGCCTTACATAGATTATCGAATGCTAAATAACATCACGGTGAAAAATAAATATCCTCTCCCCCTTATGAGTTCCACATTCGAGCCACTCACTCACGCCACGGTGTTCACGAAGCTGGACCTGCGCAGCGCGTACCACCTGGTGCGCATCCGGGAAGGGGATGAATGGAAGACGGCCTTCAACACCCACCTAAGGCATTTCGAATACCTCGTTATGCCCTTCGGCCTCACCAACGCCCCGGCCGTCTTCCAGGCGTTGGTCAACGACGTGCTCCGGGACATGCTGAACACGTTCGCGGTGGTGTACCTTGATGACATCCTCGTGTTCTCCAGGACTGAGGAGGAACACCACCAGCATGTCCGCCTGGTCCTCCAACGGCTGCTGGAGAACAGGCTCTTCGTGAAAGCCGAGAAGTGCGTGTTCCACTCCGCCTCCGTGGAGTTCCTTGGCCACATCGTGGAGAAGGGGCTCGTCCGCACTGACCCCAGGAAGACCCGAGCGGTGGAGGAGTGGGCACGGCCCACTAACAGGACGCAACTCCAGCGCATCCTGGGGTTTGCAAACTTCTACCGGCGCTTCATCAGGGGGTTCAGCCGTGTGGCCGCCCCCCTCACTGCACTCACCTCCAACCTCCGCCCCTTCTCCTGGACCACGGAGGCAGAAGCCGCCTTTTGGCCCTGAAGAGGCTGTTCACAACGGCTCCGGTGCTCGCCCACCCGGACCCGTGCAGGCAGTTCATTGTGGAGGTGGACGCATCGGACACGGGCATCGGAGCCGTCCTCCCCCAGCGGTCGGAGGAGGACCAGAAGATCCACCCGTGCGCCTTCTTCTCCCGGCGTTTCAGTCCTGCGGAGAAGAATTACGACATCGGCAACAGGGAGTTGCTGGCCGTCCACGCCGCCCTAGAGGAGTGGAGACACTGGCTGGAGGGAGCAGGGCAGCCGTTCATCGTATGGTCCGATCACAAGAACCTGACCTACGTGCGGACGGCTAAGAGGCTCAACCCCAGGCAGGCGCGCTGGGCTCTCTTCTTCAGCCAGTTCGACTTCACCCTCACCTACCGCCCGGGCACCAATAACGTCAGGGCAGACGCCCTCTCCCGTCTGTTTCCCGAGGGGTCCCATGACGCCCCAGACACCATCCTTCCCCCGGACCGGGTGGTGGGTGTCGTCACCTGGGCCATCGAATCGGTGGTGAGAAGGGCCCGGCGCGCCCAGCCCGACCCAGGCAATGGACCCCGGAACCGGCTATTTGTGCCTCCCTGTGTCCGGCCCCAGGTGCTGGAGTGGGGCCACTCCAGCCATCTTGCCTGCCACCCCGGTGTCTACTGAACGGCGGCCTTCATCCGCAGGGGTTTCTGGTGGCCCACCATGGAGGCAGACACCAGAGAGTTCGTGGCAGCCTGCACCACCTGCGCCCGCAGCAAGGCTCTCCATCGCCCTCCAGCAGGTCTCCTGCGCCCCCTTCCTGTCCCCGGCCGACCTTGGTCCCACATTGCAATGGACTTTGTAACTGGCCTCCCCGTGTCGCAAGGCAATGACACCATTCTGACCATTGTCGACCGGTTTTCCAAGGCCGTCCACTTTGTTGCCCTCACCAAACTCCCCTCTGCAGCCGAGACGGCGGACCTTCTCGTCTCCCACGTCGTCCGACCCCATGGGATTCCCCTGGACATTGTCTCTGACCGTGGTCCCCAGTTCACTTCGAAGGTATGGCAGGCCTTCTGTAAGGGGATTGGGGCCACGGTCAGCCTCTCCTCCGGGTATCACCCCCAGACCAATGGGCAGGCAGAGCGGGCCAATCAAGCCCTGGAGGCGGCTTTGCGTTGTGTTACCACCATCAACCCCGCCTCCTGGAGCAAGTACCTGCCCTGGGTGGAGTACTCGCTCAACTCCATAGAGAGTTCGGCTACCGGTTTGTCCCCCTTCGAGTGTTCTCTTGGCTATCAACCTCCTCTGTTCCCCCATCAGGAGTTGGAGGTGGCGGTCCCGTCCACGAGGGCCCATCTCCGCCGATGTCGGCGCGTTTGGAAGAACGCCCGGGCCGCTATGTTGCGAGCTACAGAGCGGGCCCGGCGCAGCGCCAACCGGCGGAGAGTGCCGGCTCCAGCTTATCGACCTGGCCAGAAGGTATGGCTCCTGGCCCGGGAACTACCCTTCCCTACCCTCAACCGGAAGCTGGCTCCCCGCTACGTCGGTCCCTACACCATCGACCGCATCGTCAACCCTTCGGCGGTGCGTCTCCATCTCCCTACCTCACTCAAGATCCATCCCGTCTCCATGTCTCGCGCCTCAAACCGGTAGCCACCAGCCCCCTGTCTCCCCCTGTCCAAGCTCCTCCACCCCCCAGGGTCCTCGACGGTGGTGACATGGTCTGGGATGTCGACCAGCTGCTCGCCGTACGCAGCTGGGGGCGTGGGTACCAATACCTGGTGGACTGGGTTGGCTATGGGCCCGAGGACCGCAGCTGGGTTCCCCGGTCCTACCTGGCCGACCCCGCACTCCTGGAGGAGTTCTATCGGGCCCACCCCAACGCCATCGGACGGTCGCCCGGTGTCTCCCGTAGGAGGGGGGGTCCTGTTGTGGTGACACCGCCCCGAGCTGCCTCCCCGGCACGTTCAAGCCACTCCCCCAGCTCGGACGTGCCGGAAACATCCGAGCGCTCGGCTCGCGCTCTGAGGAGACGAGCGCTGCACTGCACCAGGTGTTTGCCATCATCCATCAGGCACACCTGTGGCAATCAGGCAGCCTTCTACAAGAAGCCTCCCAGAACGTCTCTCTGTGCTTCGACGTACTGAACCCTGCGGTAAAGTTCTGACAAGCCCTCCAGCGTTCCTTGCATTCTGTTTATTCCCCAGTGTCTTATCTTCGTGTCTCTGTTTCCTCCCAAGACTCTCCCTCCGCGATTTCCACGGCTCCCCGCGTCTCCCTCGTCCCCAGCGACCTTCATGTTTTCTCCCCGGACCTCTCCTGCGATCTCCCCCCTTGTCCCTCTATCTGGACCCCTCCCTTCGGACTCGACTTCCCGGATCTCGGACCTGGACTTTCTCGGACAACCCCTCTTGGATCACGGACTGGACTTTCTTGCCAGGTGCACGCACATTTTTTCAACACCTCCTGGTCATTTACATACCACACCACACATAGGCTAAAAACACTCACACATAGTTATACACGCAAACCACGGGACACCACACATAGTTTATTCACACATCCCACTAACAGAACGCCTTTTTCACCATACATTTCCCTCCAACAATAAAATGACCGGGCGGCATCTCGGTGGCCTTCTAAGGCTCGTAAAAATCAAATTAACAATCGAAAAAATAGCCAACATTAGTCCAACTCACCGAACAGCGGGCGACGTAGTTCTGCCGGACTCCGTCGAAAAGAGAGAATGGAGCTCCGCCTCTAAATATAAACTGGGAAATATGACACCACCTCCGGTAGATGGCACGCTCTCCGGAAAAGGCGGCCCCCCACGCCGTTGTCACGGGAAACGTGACGCGACATCCGGCAAACGAGCGCCCTCCCCATAGACGGAAAAAAACAGAAAGGGGGAGAAAAAAAGAAAAAAAAAAGAAAAAAAGGGACAGTGTGTTTTTTCCAGAGACGGGTTAGGGTTAGAGTTATAGGACCGTGTGTCCGAGGAAAGTGACGTGTTGTTGACAAAATTGGAGTTTGGAGAGACTAGCTTGGTGACCTTCTTGGGCCAGATGGCGTAAGAGAGAGACCGAGTCACGGCTGCACTGCGTTGTGGTGGGGGCACAAAGCAGGAGGTCGTCGACGTACTGCCATAGGGTTGAGCCGCGCGTCAGCGTAAGTGTGCTAAGGCTGTCTCGAAGCGCCGCGTTGTAGATCGTGGGGCTTTCACAATAGCCCTGACACAGCCTTGTCCATGTGACCGTCAAATAGGAACGCAAACCAGAACTGGCCGTCAGGATGAACAGGGACGCTGAAGAAAGCGTTGGCAAGGTCCACAACGGTAAACCGCCGTGCAGAAGGGGGAACCTGAGACATAAGGGTGTAGGGATTGGGGACGCAGGGCGTGCGGGCCCTGACAGCTGCATTTACTGCCTGAAGGTCTTGAACGAACCTCCATTCAGTGGGCTGTCCGGGTGGGCGTATCTTCTTCGCGGGGAAGATGGGAGTGGAAACCGGGGAGGTGGGGCAAGGGACAATTATGCCCTTGACACGCAAGGCATTGAATACAGGGCAGATGCCATTAACCGCTTCCGGTTTCAAAGGGTACTGAGGTTGGTGGGGACGGAAGTCGGATTTCGGGGTAATGATGACGGGCTCACAATTACGTATGAGACCTACATCCTATTTCCCGTCAGCCCAAAGATGGGAGGGGATGTTGTGAAGCTGCGGAGCAAGTGCAGTGTGTGTGTGTGTGTATGGGCCTCAGTCACTGATGGTGAGGGGGCGGAAAGAGCCAACATTCGTGGCGTCACCGCAACGGTGGCGCTGACGTCTACCCGGTATAATTTTAGTGAGGGGTACCAGTCGCGTGAAGAGTCGGCGGGAAGCCAATCTGACGCCAGAGAAGCTTGTCGCGCGAGTGGACCCGTATCTGTCCACTGGGAACCCCGTGGTTTTACCAAGGAGACGTGCGGGACCGAGTCATCAACCGAAAACAACGCAGTTTGGTCGGTGTCTAATGTACACGTGACATGAGCGGTGCAGTGTAGGTTGTCCGTTGTCATGTAGGTCGATGCGTCCCCTGTTGTGGTGTGTGAGCAAGGGAGCAGAGCCACTGTGTGTATTGGGAGGCGGTAGGAGCCCACATGTAGACCCGTAGAGGGAGGGCGGGGTTATGTGTATGCAAAACAATATTCGCTGCTGGTAACGAAGTGATGTACAGCCCTGATGAGGTGGAAACAACAGAGATGCCCAGTTGGATCATGCCATCTCTATCCAGCAAATTAAATGGGCAGTTATCAGAAATTAAAACAGGCAATTTTGTTGATGAGCTGTCATCCAGGCAAACAAGCGCACAGGAACGGATAATGGCTCCGTGACACACGTACCACTCGCAACAGTGGAGAGGACCGTTTGGCCGCTCCGTGTTAACCGTGGCCGGCCGATAGGCGGTTCTCACCACCGTTCGTGTGGCTCCCGTGTCTAACAAGAAAGGCAGCTCAGCATTTGCAAGACGCAAGGTTATCATTGGCAGTTTTCGGAAAGCTAGCTCATGAGATACATACTGTCCAACTGGGGAAGCTAACAGCAAAGCAGAGTCTTCATTGCAAATCAGTGTATTTGGTTGTGTCTGTGCATTCATACGACCTGATGTGGCAGCAGATGTGTCCAGGACCCCCACCTCCTCCTCCCGTGTCGCCTGTCAGTCCGAACCCCGGTATGAGCCTCCCCGTGGGGCCCACTGGTTGTGAGGTCCGTTGCTCCATCCTCGGCCTCTTCCGCGCCTTTGGTTGATGCCCTTGACGGAGTGGACAGTCTTCAGCCCAGTGACCGGGCTGGCCACATGTGAAGCAGCAGTCGTCACCCGGTTGGGGGCCGCTGGGCTGGGCGTGTTGTCACGGGTTCTGACATCGTGAACGGTCCCCGGGTCTGTCCTGTTGCACAGGTTAGTAGGGTGAAGGAAGCCGCTGCGGCACCATGGAGGAGAGAGAGAGAGGTGCGATGTTTGTCCTGAGCCTGACTTGCCTTCTGTTCTTCTTCCTTTTTCTGCATTTGATCGTGGGCATGATCAGCATGTCTCAGCAAGTCTTCCAGTCGTCTCTTTCCGTATCCTACGCAGTGTGTTTCTATGGCTTTCCTAACTCCGTCCTGCAGGCCGACCAGGAAATGTTTGCAGAGGTGAGTGTTGTGGTTACACCGCCCCGAGCTGCCTCCCCGGCACGTTCAAGCCACTCCCCCAGCTCGGACGTGCCGGAAACATCCCAGCGCTCGGCTCGCGCTCTGAGGAGACGAGCGCTGCACTGCACCAGGTGTTTGCCATCATCCATCAGGCACACCTGTGGAAATCAGGCAGCCTTCTACAAGAAGCCTCCCAGAACGTCTCTCTGTGCTTCGACGTACTGAACCCTGAGGTAAAGTTCTGACAAGCCCTCCAGCGTTCCTTGCATTCTGTTTATTCCCCAGTGTCTTATCTTCGTGTCTCTGTTTCCTCCCAAGACTCTCCCTCCGCGATTTCCGCATCTCCCTCATCCCCAGCGACCTTCACGTTTTCTCCCCGGACCTCTCCTGCGATCTCCCCCCTTGTCCCTCTATCTGGACCCCTCCCTTCGGACTCGACTTCCCGGATCTCGGACCTGGACTTTCTCGGACAACCCCTCTTGGATCACGGACTGGACTTTCTTGCCAGGTGCACGCACATTTTTTCAACACCTCCTGGTCATTTACATACCACACCACACATAGGCTAAAAACACTCACACATAGTTATACACGCAAACCACGGGACACCACACATAGTTTATTCACACATCCCACTAACAGAACGCCTTTTTCACCATACATTTCCCTCCCACAATAAAACCCCCCTTTGTAGATTTAGAAGTCATCTCGTGTCTGTCTGTCTTGGGTTTCGCCACACGGGTCAGGTTCTGGTGCGCGAGCACAACAGAACGTCGGAGCCATTATGGACCCAGGCAAACTCAAGGAGCGGACGGTCCCTGTGACGCCCCAGAGCCCCGTCCCCCTAGAGGCAGTAGTAAGAAGTCACAGTTGCCAACTTGCCTCTCTCCGCTCAGAGCTTACTACTGCCTTCACCCGTGTCACCGGAGAGGTCAGCGATCTTCAGTCCGGCTCCCAGGCCGCGACGAGCGCGTTAGATGCCCTCACCGCGCAGATCCCTGCACTCTCCACAGCGGTCTCCAGGATGAGTGACCACCCTGCCCTGGCCTCGGTCTCTGCCCCCAGCTCGGCCTTCTGTTTCCCCGTTCCTGGTCCCGACGTTCCCCCTCCTCCGAGTCAACCCCCACTGGACCCCTGGTGCGAGCCTAACCTCCCCTGCCCGAAGGCCTTCGGTGGGGAGTTCGAGCTGTGCAGGGGTTTCCTTGGTCAGTGTGAGCTCCTGTTCAAACACCAGCCAGCCAGGTATAGGACAGGAGAGACCAAGGTAGCCCTTGTCATGTCCCTCCTCACCGGCCAAGCCCTCAGCTGGGCCATAGCGGCGGTAGGCCATACCGAGCAGCTCGCCTCGGACTATTGTGCCTTCCGCCGCGAGTTTAATCTGGTGTTCGACCACCCAGCTGACGGGCAGGACGCTGCCGGCCGCCTCCATTCCATCCAACAGGGAGCCAGGTCGGTGGCAGATTATTCCTTGGAGGTAAGGATACTCGCGGCAGACAGTGGGTGGGATGACACTGCGCTCAAGTGCGCATACAGGAGGGGGCTGAGCGACCCCATCAAAGATCTCATCGTTCGGGACCGCCCTGCCTTCTTCAACGAGCTCGTCACCCTCGCCCTCCAGATGGACGAACGGCTGCAGGAGCGGCACCAGGAACGCGCCCCGCGCGCTGGCCCCTCCCATAGACCAACCCCCGTCCGTTCTACCGGTGCCTTCCCTTGGTCAGCGTCCCGTGGGCTCTCTCCACCCTCACACTCCCCCTCGCAACCCTGGGTGGCTTCTGGATCCAGGCCGGAGGAGGAGCCCATGCAGTTGGGTCGGTCACGGCTCCCGCTGGAGGTTAGGGAGCAGAGGATGCGTGGCCACCTCTGCCTCTACTGCGGGAGGTCGGGCCACTACATCAAGGCCTGCCCGACTCGCCCAAAAAGGCCCGGCTCACTAGTGAGGGGTGTCCTAGTGAGCCTGACGACCCTTCCTCAGCCCCAGCCCAAGAAGGAGCACAACCACCTTTTTCCGGTCACTCTCACCTGGGGTAACGACTCACTGTCTGTTGGTGCACTCCTGGATTCGGGGGCGGACGAGTGTTTGATGGACATCTCGCTGGCCCGGCAGGCCGGCATTCCACTCGTCCCCCTAGACACACCCCTCACAGCCCAAGCCCTAGATGGTCGTTCACTTGGTAAGATCACACATAGCACTGCTTCCCTCACCCTCACCCTTTCGGGTAATCACGTGGAAGCTATCCGTTTCTTGGTTTTGCACGCCCCCACAGCGCCCCTGGTGTTAGGAAGACCGTGGTTGGAACGGCACGATCCCTACATCTCTTGGTCTACTGGGCGGATTTTGGGTTGGAGCGTTGCGTGTCATGCCAACTGCCTTCGCTCCGCCCACTCCCCGTCCAGCGGCCTCAGACCCGTGCCTCCTCCCACGGATCTCACTGGTGTTCCTCCCATTTATCACGATTTAGCCCCTGTATTTATTTAGTAAAGACAGTGCAACCCAGCCACTGAGGATGCACAAGCCAGTGCATCCTTAGTGCCGGTCCCAAGCCCGGACAAATGGGGAGGGTTGCGTCAGGAAGGGCATCCGGCGTAAAATATTTGCCAAATCAAATATGCGGATCATAAATAAGACTTACATACCGGATCGGTCGAGGCCCGGGTTACCAACGACCGCCACCGGTACTGTTAACCAGCAGGGTGTCGGTGGAAACTATGCTACTGTTGGGCGAAGGAGAAGGAGAGGAGGAAAGCATGTCCAGAGGCAGCTAGAGAGGAGGAAGGGTAGGCATGTGGAGGTGAGAGTTGGAACTTTGAATGTTGGCACTATGACTGGTAAAGGGAGAGAGCTGGCTGACATGATGGAAAGAAGAAAGGTAGGCATACTGTGTGTGCAAGAGACCAGGTGGAAGGGGAGTAAGGCCAGGAGTATCGGAGGTGGGTTCAAACTCTTCTACCATGGTGTGAATGGGAGGAGAAATGGGGTAGGGGTAATTCTGAAGGAAGAGTATGTCAAGAGCGTGCTGGAGGTGAAGAGAGTGTCAGACAGAGTGATGAGTATGAAGCTGGAAATTGAAGGTTTATTGCTGAATGTTATCAGCGTATATGCCCCGCAAGTTGGGTGTGAGATGGATGAAAAAGAAGAATTCTGGAATGAGTTGGACGACATGGTGGAGAGGGTACCCAAGGAGGAGAGAGTGGTGATTGGAGCGGACTTCAATGGACATGTTGGTGAAGGGAACAGAGGTGATGAGGAGGTGATGGGAAAGTATGGAGTCAAGAAGAGAAATGTGGAAGGACAGATGGTGGTCGATTTTGCGAAAAGGATGGAAATGGCTGTGGTGAATACATATTTCAAGAAGAGGGAGGAACACAGGGTGACGTACAAGAGTGGAGGGAAGTGCACACAGGTGGACTATATCTTATGTAGAAGGCACCATCTAAAAGGGATTGGAGACTGCAAGGTGGTGACAGGGGAGAGCGTAGCCAGGCAGCATCGGATGGTGGTCTGTAGGATGACTTTGGAGACCAAGAAGAGGAAGCGAGTGAAGACACAGCCGAAGATCAAATGGTGGAAGTTGAAGAAGGAAGACTGTTGTGTGGAGTTCAGGCAGGAGTTAAGACAGGCACTGGGTGGTAGTGAAGAGTTGCCAGATGGCTGGAAAACCACTGCAGAAAGAGTGAGGGAGACAGCTAGGAAGGTACTTGGTGTGTCATCAGGACAGAGAAAGGAAGACAAGGAGACTTGGTGGTGGGATGAGGAAGTACAGCAAATTATACAGAGGAAAAGGTTGGCAAAGAAGAAGTGGGATAGTCAGAGAGATGAAGAAAGTAGACAGGAGTACAAGGAGATGCAGCGTAAAGCAAAGAGAGAGGTGGCAAAGGCAAAGGAAAAGGCGTATGGTGAGTTGTATGACAGATTAGACACTAAGGAAGGAGAAAAGGACTTGTACCGATTGGCTAGACAGAGGGACCAAGCTGCAAAGGATGTGCAGCAAGTTAGGGCGATCAAGGATAGAGATGGAAATGTGCTGACAAGCGAGGAGAGTGTGCTAAGAAGGTGGAAGGAATACTTTGAGGGGCTGATGAATGAAGAAAATGAGAGAGAGAGAAGGTTGGATGATGTAGGGATAGTGAATCAGGAAGTTCAGCGGATTAGCAAGGAGGAAGTGAGGGCAGCTATGAAGAGGATGAAGAATGGAAAGGCAGTTGGTCCTGATGACATACCTGTGGAGGCATGGAGATGTTTAGGAGAGATGGCAGTGGACTTTCTAACTAGATTGTTTAACACAATCCTGGAAAGTGAGAGGATGCCTGAGGAGTGGAGAAGAAGCATACTGGTACCGATTTTCAAGAACAAGGGCGATGTGCAGAACTGTAACAACTACAGAGGTATAAAGTTGATCAGCCACAGCATGAAGATTTGGGAAAGAGTAATAGAAGCTAGGTTAAGAGGAGAGGTGACGATCAGCGAGCAGCAGTATGGTTTCATGCCACGAAAGAGCACCACAGATGCGATGTTTGCTTTGAGAATGTTGATTGAGAAGTATAGAGAAGGCCAGAAAGAGTTGCATTGTGTCTTTGTAGATTTAGAGAAAGCTTATGACAGAGTACCGAGAGAGGAGGTGTGGTATTGTATGAGGAAGTCAGGAGTTGCAGAGAAGTATGTAGGAGTGGTGCAGGATACGTATGAGGGAAGTGTGACAATGGTGAGGTGTGCGGTTGGAATGACGGATGGGTTCAAGGTGGAGGTGGGATTACATCAAGGATCGGCTCTTAGCCCTTTCTTGTTTGCAATGGTGATGGACAGGTTGACGGACAAGATCAGGCAGGAGTCTCCATGGACGATGATGTTCGCGGATGACATTGTGATCTGTAGTGAGAGTAGGGTGCAGGTTGAGGAGAGCCTGGAGAGGTGGAGGTATGCACTAGAGAGAAGAGGAATGAAAGTCAGTAGGAGCAAGACGGAATACCTATGCGTGAATGAGAGAGAGGACAGTGGAATGGTCAGGATGCAAGGAGTGGAGGTGACAAAGACATCTGAGTTTAAATACTTGGGGTCAACTGTCCAAAGTAACGGGGAGTGCAGTAGAGAGGTGAAAAAGAGAGTGCAGGCAGGTTGGAGTGGGTGGAGAAGTGTGTCAGGAGTGATTTGCGACAGAAGGGTACCAGCAAGAGTTAAAGGGAAAGTTTACAAGATGGTTGTGAGACCAGCTATGTTATATGGTTTGGAGACAGTGGCACTGACGAAAAGACAGGAGGCGGAGCTGGAGGTGGCAGAGTTGAAGATGCTAAGATTTTCACTGGGAGTAACGAAGAAGGACAGGATTAGGAACGATTATATTAGAGGGACCGCTCAGGTTGGACGGTTTGGAGACAAAGCAAGAGAGGCAAGATTGAGATGGCTTGGACATGTGTGGAGGAGAGATGCTGAGTATATTGGGAGAAGGATGCTGAATATGGAGCTGCCAGGGAAGAGGAGAAGAGGAAGGCCAAAGAGGAGGTTTATGGATGTGGTGAGGGAAGACATGCAGGTGGCTGGTGTGACAGAGGAAGACGCAGAAGACAGGAAGAAATGGAAACGGATGATCCGCTGTGGCGACCCCTAACGGGAGCAGCCGAAAGTAGTAGTAGATTTAGTAAAGACAGTGCACTTTCCCTCCCCCCTCACCGTCCCTATGATTGTGCCATTGATCTCTTTCCCGGGGCCGCCCTTCCCACCGGTCGGTTGCATAACCTCTCCGTCCCGGAGAAGGAGGCTATGCGCAATTATATCACAGAGTCCCTGGCCTCAGGAATCATAAGGCCCTCGTCTTCCCCGGTGGCAGCGGACTTCTTTTTTGTGGCAAAGAAGGAGGGCAGCCTGAGGCCTTACATAGATTATCGAATGCTACATAACATCACGGTGAAAAATAAATATCCACTCCCCCTTATGAGTTCCACGTTCGAGCTACTCACTCACGCCACGGTGTTCACGAAGCTGGACCTGCGCAGCGCGTACCACCTGGTGCGCATCCGGGAAGGGGATGAATGGAAGACGGCCTTCAACACCCACCTAAGGCATTTCGAATACCTCGTTATGCCCTTCGGCCTCACCAACGCCCCGGCCGTCTTCCAGGCGTTGGTCAACGACGTGCTCCGGGACATGCTGAACACGTTCGCGGTGGTGTACCTGGATGACATCCTCGTGTTCTCCAGGACTGAGGAGGAACACCACCAGCATGTCCGCCTGGTCCTCCAACGGCTGCTGGAGAACAGGCTCTTCGTGAAAGCCGAGAAGTGCGTGTTCCACTCCGCCTCCGTGGAGTTCCTTGGCCACATCGTGGAGAAGGGGCTCGTCCGCACTGACCCCAGGAAGACCCGAGCGGTGGAGGAGTGGGCACGGCCCACTAACAGGACGCAACTCCAGCGCTTCCTGGGGTTTGCAAACTTCTACCGGCGCTTCATCAGGGGGTTCAGCCGTGTGGCCGCCCCCCTCACTGCACTCACCTCCAACCTCCGCCCCTTCTCCTGGACCACGGAGGCAGAAGCCGCCTTTTGGCCCTGAAGAGGCTGTTCACAACGGCTCCGGTGCTCGCCCACCCGGACCCGTGCAGGCAGTTCATCGTGGAGGTGGACGCATCGGACACGGGCATCGGAGCCGTCCTCTCCCAGCGGTCGGAGGAGGACCAGAAGATCCACCCGTGCGCCTTCTTCTCCCGGCGTTTCAGTCCTGCGGAGAAGAATTACGACATCGGCAACAGGGAGTTGCTGGCCGTCCACGCCGCCCTAGAGGAGTGGAGACACTGGCTGGAGGGAGCAGGGCAGCCGTTCATCGTATGGTCCGATCACAAGAACCTGACCTACGTGCGGACGGCTAAGAGGCTCAACCCCAGGCAGGCGCGCTGGGCTCTCTTCTTCAGCCGGTTCGACTTCACCCTCACCTACCGCCCGGGCACCAAGAACGTCAGGGCAGACGCCCTCTCCCGTCTGTTTCCCGAGGGGTCCCCTGACGCCCCAGACACCATCCTTCCCCCGGCCCGGGTGGTGGGTGTCGTCACCTGGGCCATCGGTGGTGAGAAGGGCCCAGCGCGCCCAACCCGACCCACGCAATGGACCCCGGAACCGGCTATTTGTGCCTCCCTGTGTCCGGCCCCAGGTGCTGGAGTGGGGCCACTCCAGCCATCTTGCTTGCCACCCCGGTGTCTACCGAACGGCGGCCTTCATCCGCAGGGGTTTCTGGTGGCCCACCATGGAGGCAGACACCAGAGAATTCGTGGCAGCCTGCACCACCTGCGCCCGCAGCAAGGCTCTCCATCGCCCTCCAGCAGGTCTCCTGCGCCCCCTTCCTGTCCCCGGCCGACCTTGGTCCCACATTGCCTTGGACTTTGTAACTGGCCTCCCCGTGTCGCAAGGCAATGACACCATTCTGACCATTGTCGACCGGTTTTCCAAGGCCGTCCCCTTTGTTGCCCTCACCAAACTCCCCTCTGCAGCCGAGACGGCGGACCTTCTCGTCTCCCACTTCGTCCGACCCCATGGGATTCCCCTGGACATTGTCTCTGACCGTGGTCCCCAGTTCACTTCGAAGGTATGGCAGGCCTTCTGTAAGGGGATTGGGGCCACGGTCAGCCTCTCCTCCGGGTATCACCCCCAGACCAATGGGCAGGCAGAGCGGGCCAATCAAGCCCTGGAGGCGGCTTTGCGTTGCGTTACCACCAGCAACCCCGCCTCCTGGAGCAAGTACCTGCCCTGGGTGGAGTACTCGTTCAACTCCATGGAGAGTTCGGCTACCGGTTTGTCCCCCTTCGAGTGTTCTCTTGGCTATCAACCTCCTCTGTTCCCCCATCAGGAGTTGGAGGTGGCGGTCCCGTCCACGAAGGCCCATCTCGTTTGGTAGACCGCCCGGGCCGCTCTGTTGCGAGCTACAGAGCGGGCCCGGCGCAGCGCCAACCGGCGGAGAGTGCCGGCTCCAGCTTATCGACCTGGCCAGAAGGTATGGCTCCTGGCCCGGGACCTGCCCTTCCCTACCATCAACCGGAAGCTGGCTCCCCGCTACGTCGGTCCCTACACCATCGACCGCATCGTCAACCCTTCGGCGGTGCGTCTCCATCTCCCTACCTCACTCAAGATCCATCCCGTCTTCCATGTCTCGCGCCTCAAACCGGTAGCCACCAGCCCCCTGTCTCCCCCTGTCCAAGCTCCTCCACCCCCCAGGATCCTCGACGGTGGTGACATGGTCTGGGATGTCGACCAGCTGCTCGCCGTACGCCGCCGGGGGCGTGGGTACCAATACCTGGTGGACTGGGTTGGCTATGGGCCCGAGGACCGCAGCTGGGTTCCCCGGTCCTACCTGGCCGACCCCGCACTCCTGGAGGAGTTCTATCGGGCCCACCCCAACGCCATCGGACGGTCGCCCGGTGTCTCCCGTAGGAGGGGGGGTCCTGTTGTGGTTACACCGCCCCGAGCTGCCTCCCCGGCACGTTCAAGCCACTCCCCCAGCTCGGACGTGCCGGAAACATCCCGAGCGCTGCACTGCACCAGGTGTTTGCCATCATCCATCAGGCACACCTGTGGCAATCAGGCAGCCTTCTACAAGAAGCCTCCCAGAACGTCTCTCTGTGCTTCGACGTACTGAACCCTGCGGTAAAGTTCTGACAAGCCCTCCAGCGTTCCTTGCATTCTGTTTATTCCCCAGTGTCTTACCTTCCTGTCTCTGTTTCCTCCCAAGACTCTCCCTCCGCGATTTCCACGGCTCCCCGCGTCTCCCTCGTCCCCAGCGACCTTCACGTTTTCTCCCCGGACCTCTCCTGCGATCTCCCCCCTTGTCCCTCTATCTGGAACCCTCCTTTCGGACTCGACTTCCCGGATCTCGGACCTGGACTTTCTCGGACAACCCCTCTTGGATCACGGACTGGACTTTCTTGCCAGGTGCACGCACATTTTTTCAACACCTCCTGGTCATTTACATACCGCACCACACATAGGCTAAAAACACTCACGCATAGTTATACACGCAAACCACGGGACACCACACATAGTTTATTCACACATCCCACTAACAGAACGCCTTTTTCACCATACATTTCCCTCCAACAATAAAATGACCGGGCGGCATCTCGGTGGCCTTCTAAGGCTCGTAAAAATCAAATTAACAATCGAAAAAATAGCCAACATTAGTCCAACTCACCGAACAGCGGGCGACGTAGTTCTGCCGGACTCCGTCGAAAAGAGAGAATGGAGCTCCGCCTCTAAATATAAACTGGGAAATATGACACCACCTCCGGTAGATGGCACGCTCTCCGGAAAAGGCGGCCCCCCACGCCGTTGTCACGGGAAACGTGACGCGACATCCGGCAAACGAGCGCCCTCCCCATAGACGGAAAAACAACAGAAAGGGGGAGAAAAAAAGAAAAAAAAAAGAAAAAAAGGGACAGTGTGTTTTTTCCAGAGACGGGTTAGGGTTAGAGTTATAGGACCGTGTGTCCGAGGAAAGTGACGTGTTGTTGACAAAATTGGAGTTTGGAGAGACTAGCTTGGTGACCTTCTTGGGCCAGATGGCGTAAGAGAGAGACCGAGTCACGGCTGCACTGCGTTGTGGTGGGGGCACAAAGCAGGAGGTCGTCGACGTACTGCCATAGGGTTGAGCCGCGCGTCAGCGTAAGTGTGCTAAGGCTGTCTCGAAGCGCCGCGTTGTAGATCGTGGGGCTTTCACAATAGCCCTGACACAGCCTTGTCCATGTGTAAGGCCGACCGTCAAATAGGAACGCAAACCAGAACAGGGACGCTGAAGAAAGCGTTGGCAAGGTCCACAACGGTAAACCGCCGTGCAGAAGGGGGAACCTGAGACATAAGGGTGTAGGGATTGGGGACGCAGGGCGTGCGGGCCCTGACAGCTGCATTTACTGCCTGAAGGTCTTGAACGAACCTCCATTCAGTGGGCTGTCCGGGTGGGCGTATCTTCTTCGCGGGGAAGATGGGAGTGGAAACCGGGGAGGTGGGGCAAGGGACAATTATGCCCTTGACACGCAAGGCATTGAATACAGGGCAGATGCCATTAACCGCTTCCGGTTTCAAAGGGTACTGAGGTTGGTGGGGACGGAAGTCGGATTTCGGGGTAATGATGACGGGCTCACAATTACGTATGAGACCTACATCCTATTTCCCGTCAGCCCAAAGATGGGAGGGGATGTTGTGAAGCTGCGGAGCAAGTGCAGTGTGTGTGTGTGTGTGTGTGTGTGTGTGTGTGTGTGTGTGTGTGTGTGTGTATGGGCCTCAGTCACTGACGGTGAGGGGGCGGAAAGAGCCAACATTCGTGGCGTCACCGCAACGGTGGCGCCACGAATGTGAGGGGGACCAGTCGCGTGAAGAGTCGGCGGGAAGCCAATCTGACGCCAGAGAAGCTTGTCGCGCGAGTGGACCCGTATCTGTCCACTGGGAACCCCGTGGTTTTACCAAGGAGACGTGCGGGACCGAGTCATCAACCGAAAACAACGCAGTTTGGTCGGTGTCTAATGTACACGTGACATGAGCGGTGCAGTGTAGGTTGTCCGCTGTCATGTAGGTCGATGCGTCCCCTGTTGTGGTGTGTGAGCAAGGGAGCAGAGCCACTGTGTGTATTGGGAGGCGGTAGGAGCCCACATGTAGACCCGTAGAGGGAGGGCGGGGTTATGTGTATGCAAAAAAATATTCGCTGCTGGTAACGAAGTGATGTACAGCCCTGATGAGGTGGAAACAACAGAGATGCCCAGTTGGATCATGCCATCTCTATCCAGCAAATTAAATGGGCAGTTATCAGAAATTAAAACAGGCAATTTTGTTGATGAGCTGTCATCCAGGCAAACAAGCGCACAGGAACGGATAATGGCTCCGTGACACACGTACCACTCGCAACAGTGGAGAGGACCGTTTGGCCGCTCCGTGTTAACCGTGGCCGGCCGATAGGCGGTTCTCACCACCGTTCGTGTGGCTCCAGTGTCTAACAAGAAAGGCAGCCCAGCATTTGCAAGATGCAAGGTTATCATTGGCAGTTTTCGGAAAGCTAGCTCATGAGATACATACTGTCCAACTGGGGAAGCTAACAGCAAAGCAGAGTCTTCATTGCAAATCAGTGTATTTGGTTGTGTCTGTGCATTCATACGACCTGATGTGGCAGCAGATGTGTCCAGGACCCCCCCCTCCTCCTCCCATGTCGCCTGTCAGTCCGAACCCCGGTATGAGCCTCCCCGTGGGGCCCACTGGTTGTGAGGTCCGTTGCTCCATCCTCGGCCTCTTCCGCGCCTTTGGTTGATGCCCTTCACGGAGTGGACAGGGTTCAGCCCAGTGACCAGGCTGGCCACATGTGAAGCAGCAGTCGTCACCCGGTTGGGGGCCGCTGGGCTGGGCGTGTTGTCACGGGTTCTGACATCGTGAACGGTCCCCGGGTCTGTCCTGTTGCACAGGTTAGTAGGGTGAAGGAAGCCGCTGCAGCGCCATGGAGGAGAGAGAGAGAGGTGCGATGTTTGTCCTGAGCCTGCCTTGCCTTCTGTTCTTCTTCCTTTTTCTGCATTTGATCGTGGGCATGATCAGCATGTCTCAGCAAGTCTTCCAGTCGTCTCTTTCCGTATCCTACGCAGTGTGTTTCTATGGCTTTCCTAACTCCGTCCTGCAGGCCGGCCAGGAAATGTTTGCAGAGGTGAGTTTCCCATTGGCCTCTCGCCGTGGACGGGGGAGAGAGAACTGGTGGCGGTTGGGGTGTTGGTGGTGGTGGTGGTGTCAGACGGGGTGTCGGTGGTGGTCCCAGGATCGGTCTCATGGCGCCGCGTTGTTGGACAGGTTGTTGGACGCACCCGGAGTCGTCAGAGGGGTGTCCCAGAGACATCGCTATGAGCTGCGGATATAAGGAAGACAAAAGGAGAGAGAGAGGCTGGCTGCCATGTGAGTATGGCGGAGGGGTGGATGTCAGAGATGGATTAGGAGAGGTGTGTGAGAACGGGTCTTTGGTTGATACGTGAGCTGTCGTATCTCTGTCTTTGTCCGAGTCGTCGCTGCGCGTCATAGTCCTCTGTAGCCTTTTTCTTTCCCTACTTTCACACTCTTTCTCCCACATTCCCAAAATTCTTTCTTGCTCTGCCATATACTCTAACCATGTTGTAGGAATCTTTTTCCTTTCTAAGACCTTCGCTTTTCCCTTTTCCATGGACTGTCGGACTTTCATTAGTTTATTCTTGCTCAAAGTTCCTTCAACAGGAAACCCATGATCCTGCATCCAGTTTAAAATATATTTTACCGAGTCTTCACCATATTTCCTTATCACTCATTATCTGATAGATCGGACCCTCCATATCTATCGGGGGCGGTTTACTGCCCTTTTTTCCCTTTTATTTTCTTTTTTTCCCCTCAAAATTCACTTGATCCTACCAAATGACCACTTCTATTAGTGCGAGACCGAGGGTGAACAGCCGCTTAATTGTCAGTGCACGACCTCATCTGGTTTCAATAGTACGCGTTTTAAATGATCATTTTATCCTTTAAAGAATTCTGCTTACCCGTGCGATGAATCTCCCAGGGTTTTGCTGAGGGATCTCAGCGACACCGAACAAACGGACCACCCGCCTCTCCCTTTCTTCTTCTCAAACCTGGTGAGGTTATTGGGAGATCGGTGACTATGTTCTTGTCCCGAGATGATCAGTCAGCCGGTTGTCCGTCTGGCGGGGCGACGTGAGATCCCGCTTCTGACACCAAATTGTTGTGGATTTTCCTTTATCCTTTTAATGGGCTCTTGCCCCAGCAACCTCTGGGGAGAATAATCATCGGACAAATATTGAAGCAAACAGAGAATCTTTAATGCATCTGCAGATGGAGAGACATAAGGCCACACAGAGGTTCGTCTGTGAGGATATGCTCTGCCTCTGAGCTGGAGATAGTGGTTTTTTATACAACAGCCCGTCGCGTCATACACTATGTTTCCTGCGTCAACTAAGGTGTAATCTTACAAAGGAATGAAGGAAACATCTACGTTAATCACGTTCTGTGCCTCGTGAGTGTCTGTACGCCTGTTGCACTTGTCTTTTGCTGTACCTGGCCGTTCCTGGGATGCGGCAATGGGGAGGCAAACATAGTAACAGTTGCTATGTGGCCCCATGGAAGGTACGCATGAGAACAATGGTTATGTGTGTCTGCAGTGAGTGAGAAGTTTCATACACACAGACAAGTGGAAAACTACAGAGTACATACGGAGTGCATATGGAGAACATTTTGTACTCCACATACATCACCAACATCCTGCTCAGCTCTCCCCTTCTCAGCCTCCTCCTGCTCAGCTGCACCACTCTCCTCTCAGAGCCTCACCGCAGCCACATCGTCATGACACGACTGGTACGAATGACATTGCGAGGTACTTGGTGCGCCGAGAGCTTGTGAATTCCGGTCTCATCCAGTTCAACGAGCGCCCAGAAAATTATTGGGCATGGAAGTCCTCTTTCTTCAACGCCATTGAAGGACTGAACTTAACTGCCAGCAAGGAGCTCGACCTCTTGACAAAGTCGTTAGGAAAAGAGTTCTCAGAGCACGTTACAAGGATTCGCTATGTGCACGTCGCCGACCCTGTAGTGGGCCTACAACATGTCTGGGAACGCCTAGAAGAGTGCTCCCCTGAAGTGATCGAGAGAGCGCTCTTCGAGAGGATAGAGAACTTTCCAAAAATCTCTCAGAAAGACCCCGTAAAGTTGAGGGAACTGGGAGACCTGCTGATGGAGTTAGACTCTGCTAAGTGTGAGGGCTACCTGCCGGGGCTCTCGTACCTGGACACCGCCAGGGGTGTCAACCCGATCGTTGAGAAGCTGCCACACAGTCTACAAGAGAGGTGGATAACTAAGGGTTCCCAGTACAAAGAGCAGCACCATGCCCCCCCCCATTCACCTTCTTCGCAGACTTCCTCTGCAGCGAGGCACACAGAAGAAACGACCCCAGCTTTACTCTCCCTTCAGCTCCCTCGAAAACGTCCAGCAAGTCCTCCACAGGGTTCTCAAAACATGAGCGATCAGAAAAGGAATCAAGACACGCCAAAACGAATGTCTCCACCCACAAGACAGAGGTCTCAACAAACCGCTCAGCTTCTCAGTCACGCAGTTCGAGCAGCATGCCTGGCGACAAAGGGAAACAATGTCCCATCCATCAGAAGCGCCATCCTCTAAAGAAATGTCGGGGTTTTCGAAGCAAGTCTCTTGAGGAGCGCAAAGCCTTTCTGAAAGAGAATGGTGCCTGCTACAGGTGTTGCTCCTCCACAACTCACTTGGCGAAGAACTGTAAGGCAACTTTGAAGTGCAGCGAATGTGAGAGCGATGACCACATAGCGGCGCTCCACCCTGGACCTCCTCCACGGGACAAAAAAGACAAGGACCCCACCTCAGAGCATGGCGGGGAGAGTGAAGAGGAGGCGCCTCCACCAGCAGTCACCTCTAAATGCACAGCACACCCAGACAGAGCTAGTAACGTCTACATCGTCCTGGACGACCAGAGCAACAGATCTCTGGCGAGGTCTGATTTCTTCTACCTCATCCAAATCAGAGGTTCAGACTCACCGTACACCCTGCGTACATGTGCAGGAGTCACCGATACATCTGGAGGAAGAGCCACAGGGTTCTTGGCGGAGTCGTTGGATGGAAAAAACAAGTGTGCTGCTTCCAACACTCATTGAGTGCAACCATATGCCTGACGATCGGTCAGAAATCCCGACCCCAGAAGCTGCACAGCACCACAGCCACCTGAAGTCCATCGCTCGCAGAATCCCTCGCCTGGACCCTGAAGCCCAGATCCTGATACTTCTGGGACGCCACATCCTTCAGGTCCACAAAGTCAGGGAGCAACGCAATGGTCCTCCCAGCGCCCCCTATGCCCAACGTCTAGACCTGGGTTGGGTGGTTATAGGGGACGTGTGCCTGGGTTCAGCCCACAAGCCAGCAGCTGTGACTTCCTATCGCACCAGCGTGCTAGAAAACGGAAGGCCATCTCTCCTCACTCTGTGCCCCAACCGTCTCCAGGTCAAGGAAAGGTTCCTCCTTACAGCATCAAACATGACACCCCAGTCCCTGATGACGACAAAGTGGGGCTTTCCATCGAAGATCGTCTGTTCCTGGAGTTCATGGACAGAGAGATGGTGATGGACGACACAAACAGCTGGGTGGCGCCTCTCCCATTCCGATCCCCTCGTCGACGGCTCCCGAACAATCGAGACCAAGCTCTCAGCAGACTTACCTCTCCCCGCCGCACCCTGGAAAGAAAGCCTAAGATGAAAGCCGACTTCGTCACACCTTCATGCAAAACATCTTTGATCACGACCAGGCTGAGTTGGCCCCACCACTACCGGAGGGAAGTGAGTGCTGGTACTTACTTATCTTCGGCGTCTACCATCCTCAAAAGCCAGACAAGATCAGGGTTGTCTTCGATTCCAGCGCTCAACATCACGGCATCTCCCTGAACGATGTGCGTGCTACTTACCGGCCCGGATCTGAACAACAGCTTGCTGGGAGTCTTGCTGCGCTCCCGAAGAGAAACAGTGGCTGTCATAGCGGACATCGAGCAGATGTTTCACAGCTTCGTCGTTCGAGAAGACAACAGAGATTTCTTGTGTTTCCTGTGGTTCAACAACAACGACCCCAACCGAGAGATTGCCGAGTATCGCATGAAAGTCCACGTATTCGGCAACTCACCATCCCCAGCTGTCGCCATCTATGGACTTCACCGAGCAGCAGAACACAGCTCCAGGGAACACGGAATGGATGCCAAGCACTTAGTGGAACGCGACTTCTACGTCGACGACCGCCTCGCTCTGGCTGGGTTGCGTCCCGAGGGGCAGCCGTGAGTAGAGGGAGGAGTCGTTGGCAGCTTGACTGGAGGTGGCCACTTGCTGTGTATTTAGCATAGCAGCACACTCAGCTGCTCCCTCAACCTGTAGTGCGATGGTAATTGCTCTGGACAGCAGCAGATCGTCTTTTTCCAGCAGGAGAGTCTCACGTACCTTTGCGTTGTTGGTGTGTTCGATTAGCTGGTCGCGAACCATCTCGTCCTGAAGCGCGCCAAACTTGCATGAGCTAGCTAGCCCTCGCAAATTAGCTACGTACTGCCGCACAGACTCACCAGGCAGTTGGTGTCGCTGACGGAATATAAATCGCCGAAGGAGGGCACTCTGTGGAGCAGCGAAATGGGTGCTCATAAGTCCCACAGCTTCGTCAAAGTTTGTGACGTTCCCCAGAGTCCCGAGCACACGATGACCCTCTGCTCCCAAGCAGTGTAGCAACAGAGCCGTCTTCCTAGCCTGGCTCACGTCGTCGAGCCCTGAGGCGATGATGTAATTTTCAAAACTATGTAGCCAGCGAGTCCATGGTACCGGAGGCTCGCCAGGTAACGCCAGGAAGGGGGCAGGTGGTGGGAGAGAGATATCAGCCATCCTCGTCGCCAATATTGTATTGAGAAATCACGTCAGGACACAGCGCTGTCGCTCGACACAACCTCTACGTTGCATTCTTTATTTAGACTGACACAGCATCACAGGCAGACCCGATCAAACAACCCAGAGCCCGCAGGCATCACCAAGCGATCCCAGCACAATAGAACAGCACCAAATCAAATGCAGCACTGTCGATGTGTGCAGACATAACAAGGGGCTTACCAGCGTTTCCCATTGGAAGTAACAACCCCTTTCAGCCCTTGATTTAGCAAACACCGTTCACATGTGTCGCACCGGGCATTCATGCAGCATAAGCCTCGGTTTGTAGCTAAGAGCCGTTCACAATGTGCTGCACGAGGCCTACCTACACATGTTGCTAGTGCTAGCTAACGTTAGCTAGTACAAGAAGTGAATCTCTTGTGCTGCTTAGCTACGGGTGCTTAATAGTGACGAGCATAATCGTTCAATAAACATTAGGCTCACATGCATCGAAACTGACGATATTAAATGATTCCAAGTAGAAAATTCAACAAGCCAACTAGCTAGATAGCATTTGCCTTGGCGTGGGACTGACAAGCTAGCATAAGCTAACGTGAGCTAGTGAAAATTCGCACACATTAAAATGACATCTGGATGTAACGTTACATGTATATAGACATCTCCGATATCGTTATGCAAGCAGGTGAGCGGCTAACGTTAAACCGGAATTAAGCAAGCGAGACTGTGTGGCTAGCTAGAATTAGCAGGCCCCGTTTATAGCAGCTAGCAGCAGGTCTGTCTTCTAACGTCAGGCGTAGCCAATCGCTCGGTTGGTTGTCGGTGTGATAACGTGGCAATATTCGCTAACTTTAAAAAAAAAAATTCGCTAACTAACGTTAGCTAGCTTATGCTAGCTAGTCGTTTCCTAGCCAGGCTAGCTAGCTATGAACGTATAAACTGCCGTGCGATAACGTTATAATTAGCTTTAATCAGTCACTTAAAAATCACACCCGAGTGTGCCAAAATGTTACAAAAACATGTCGATATTCAATGTTTACTGGGCTTTTTCGCGCTTCGGCTCACTTCTTACCGAGAAATTGGCACTTGGCACAAGTTGGCCGTGAACTTGACTTCTCCTCAGGGCTCCAAGCAGTGAAAAGAAAAATGGCATAAAATCAAGAGATTTTGAGAACCAAAGTTTGGCTACGTCAGTAGTCACGTGACATACTGGATGGAAAAATAGTCTTTGGTTTTAAGTCAGTCAAATACATTGAACCAATGAGGCCCTGATTTCCATTGAATTAAAGTGATTTTAATACATATATAGACCCAAAATATCATAAATACCATTATATCGGGTCCAATCAAATAAAAAACACGCTTTAATTGAATGGCAGCATATGATCACTTTTTACTGTGTGGATGCAAACAGTGAAACTTATGTAACCCCTTTTTCACTGGCGGGTGAAGTAATACTTGGAGTAGTATTGGTCGAGGATCAATGACCACACCGGGTTATAGAACTCAGGTTTAATCGTGGCTCAGTAGGCAGACGTAATAACCATACGTGGTAGTGGTGTAACCATAATAACAGTCCGGGTAGTACATAACACCTATTGTAGTTCCAGTGGATATACATGGCGTTATATCACTACAACCAGCTGCACTGATGTTTGCTCGGGAGCTACAGACGCCTGTGGATCTGGTCTTTGGCAAGCCGCCAAACCCACCAGTACGAGTGCCGCCGGGCCAGGACTATGTAGACGCACTACAGGACCGGATGGAGGCTCCTCATCAGCTGGCTCCAGAAAATATGGCTTCTGCAGGGGAAAGGCAGAAGAGAGCCTATGATGTACGTTGCCACTGCAAAGAGTACCAGCAGGGGGACAACGTATGGGTGTATAACCCACGGCGAACGAAGGGACGGTCCCCAAAGCTGAACAGCAACTGGGAGGGGCCCTGCCTCATCCTGAAGAGGATCTCAGAGGTCATCTATAGAGTGAAGCTCCACAGCCGCCCTCGGATAGTCATCCTTCACCAAGATTGCCTCGCACCTTACTTAGTACAGACCAGGCTACCGGGGTCCAGGGAGGGGGTAAGGACACTGCTGGATCAAAGCCAACCTCCCTGGATGTCAGCAAGGAGCTACCATTAGAGCACCTTGTTTTGGGCCAGGGAGGGGGCGGGGACACTGGGTTTACAGAGCTGCCCTCCCTGGCCAGGAATGGAAACAGCGGTGACGTCGACGTCGACGGTGGAGGCTCAGACCCAGCGGATGCAGAGCCGCCCCCGTCATCCATCAGCAGCCCGCGGCAAGGAGCAGCCCGGGATGGGAGAGCTGCTCGGCGGAAGAAACCCTCATGGTGGATGGACCCCTCCACATGGGATTTGGGTTAGGCCAACGGGACGTTGGTCTTTCAAGGAAGGAGGCAGTGTAGCGAATTCAACTAGAGTGTTCCTGCTCCAAGTTCATTTGCATGTTACCCACGATGCAACTGAAATGTCGATGTTTTGGTTATGTTGTGGGCTATTGAACACGTTAAAAACGGGCATATCTGTTACAGATAGCGGGGATGCGGTGCAAGGTGATGGGGACGTTACGAGAGAAGTTGATTAGACAACATGCTATTTCCCACCATGAGGGTAAAGAGTAGGCAAATAGATAAGGTCGCTTCTGTGGCCAAGAAAAGGATCAAGCTGAGACCAAAACGAATTTGTGACTGTTATGACTAGCTTGGCTTGCGGTCATTAAAAGCTTGCTTGCTAACTCTGAAAGGTTTGCTGAGAAGTCCATTATTTGACCACGTCAAAATATCATCATGTTAATTTTATGTCAACCCATTTGGCCCCGTTACACTGGGAGGAGCCATTGCATATGAAGCCCCTGCCCCCCCCCCAAAAAAAACAAACAAAAACAAAACAAAAATAAAAAATGATGTCAGTCATTTATTTGCGACTGTTGTGCGGACTGTGTGTGTTGAGCAGCGACCCCCGGTACACCCTTGTTACAGTCGTTTTTGCTGACCCGGAGGTTGTACTGTCAAGCAAGCGCCACAAACAACGCGCGCGGACAGCCTGGACACGGCAGCACTGGCACATCCTACAAGATTAATAAAGTGTGAGTATTAATCATATACGTTTTGATGCAAGCTGTGCCTTGCCCCTTTAAGGAGAGGGCTTAGTGGGTATTGTGTGTGTGTGTGGGGGGGGGGGGTGATGTAGACGCAGCCGTGTGTGTGTGTGTGTGTGTGTGTCTGTGTATTTTCTGTTTGTAGCCGCAGCCGTGGAGACGCTAGTTTGCCGACAGATAGGAAGGTAGCCACCGTTACCAGTGATGATTTGTATGCATCACAGGGAGGGAGGGAGGGAGGGAGGGAGGGAGGCTGCCGTGTGTTAAATGGGACTGCAGTGCAGTGCAGTGGCCGGCCCGTTCTCCACTGCAGAGTTGGTCCGGACTCTTTATGAAGTTGTTACCAGCTACGAGCCAGGCTAAGCTAAATAGACTAGCGAGACACCCACCAGAGGCTTCCAACTACGGTTCGGAGCCGCGACGCTGGAGAGGTAACAGTACTAGACGTGCTGCTGCACTAGACGTTTTGTTGTTTTGTTGTGTTAAGTTACAAGTAAAGCTGAGCGTCGCTGTGTAAGTTAGCTTTTACCTAATCAACGTTAGCCAACTTGCTAAGTAGGCTGTTGCTCTGCGTGCGCGTTTTCATTTTTGGGGTAGCATGCGGCGATAGCTTTTGTTAAAAAGCATGCTAATTTGCCCTGGGAATCAGTGGAGGCTGATGGAAGTGACCCATTTGTATCTTAACTGTCATCTTCTTCTCTCTATAGACACTGTGGGACTTGAGCAGGACCCAAACAGACCTCACCTACGATGCAGTCCCAGGTAGACCAGTATAGTATGGTCTATAATAGCAGATCATGATCCAGCTCAAGGTTATTGTAGTTCACTAAAACTGAACTAAAACCAGGTGTGAAAAGAGAAGAAAAAAAAACAAAAAAAACGTTTCAGTTCACTGAAATAAAAATAAAACTTGACTTTAGAGGAGCAAGAAGAGGAAGCGAGTGAAGGCAGAGCCGAAGATCAAATGGTGGAAGTTGAAGAAGGAAAACTGTTGTGTGGAGTTCAGGCAGGGGTTAAGACAGGCACTGGGTGGATAGTGGAGAGTTGCCGGACGGCTGGGCAACCACTGCAGAAATAGTGAGGGAGACAGCTAGGAAGGTACTTGGTGTGTCGGCAGGACAGAGGAAGGAAGACAAGGAGACTTGGTGGTGGAGTGAGGAAGTACAGCAAAGTATACAGAAGAAGAGGTTGGCAAAGAAGAAATGGGATAGTCAGAGAGATGAAGAAAGTAGACAGGAGTACAAGGAGACACAGCGTAAAGCTAAGAGAGGTGGCAAAGGCAAAAGGCGTATGGTGAGTTGTATGACAGGTTAGACACTAAGGAAGGAGAAAAGGACTTGTCCCGATTGGCTAGACAGAGGGACCGAGCTGCAAAGGATGTGCAGCAGCTTAGGGTGATGAAGGATAGAGATGGAAATGTGCTGACGAGCGAAGAGAGTGTGCTGAGAAGGTGGAAGGAGTACATTGGGGGGCTGATGAATGAAGAAAATGAGAGAGAGAGAGCAGGTTGGATGATGTGGGGATAGTGAATCAGTAAGTGCAGTGGATTAGCAAGGAGGACGTGAGGGCAGCTATGAAGAGGATGAAGAGTGGCAAGGCAGCTGGTCCTGATGACATACCTGTGGAGGCATGGAGATGTTTAGGAGAGATGGCAGTGGGGTTTTTAACTAGATTGTTTAACTCAAACTTGGAAAGGGAGAGGATGCCTGAGGAGTGGAGAAGAAGCATACCGGTACCGATTTTCAAGAACCAGGGCGATGTGCAGAACTGTAGCAACTACAGAGGTATAAAGTTGATCAGCCACAGCATGAAGATTTGGGAAAGAGTAATCGAAGCTAGGTTAAGAGGAGGAGAGGTGACGATTAGCGAGCGGCAGTATGGTTTCATGCCACGAAAGAGCACCACAGATGCGATGTTTGCTTTGAGAATGTTGATGGAGAAGTATAGAGAAGGCCAGAAGGAGTTACATTGTGTCTTTGTAGATTTAGAGAACGCATAAGCCAGGGTGCCGAGAGAGGAGATGTGGTATTGTATGAGGAAGCCGGGAGTTGCCGAGAAGTATGTAGGAGTGGTGCAGGATATGCACGTGGAAGTGTGACAGTGGCGAGGTGACAGATGGGTTCAAGGTGGAGGTGGGATTACATCAAGGATCGGCTCTGAGCCCCTTCTTGTTTGCAATGGTGATGGACAGGTTGACGGATGAGATCAGGCAGGAGTCTCCATGGACGATGATGTTCGCGGATGACATTGTGATCTGTGGCGAGAGTAGGGTGCAGGTGGAGGAGAGCCTGGAGATGTGGAGGTATGCACTGGAGAGAAGAGGAATGAAAGTCAGTAGGAGCAAGACGGAATACCTGTGTGTGAAAGAGAGGGAAGACAGTGGAATGGTCAGGAGTGGAGGTGACGAAGGCATATGACTTTAAATACTTGGGGTCAACAGTCCAAAGTAACGGGGAGTGCAGGAGAGAGGTGAAGAAGAGAGTGCAGGTAGGGCGGAGAAGAATGTCAGGAGTGATTTGCGACAGAAGGGTGCCAGCAAGAGTTAAAGGGAAGGTTTACAAGATGGTTGTGAGACCAGCTACGTTGTATGGTTTGGAGACAGTGGCACTGACGAAAAGACAGCAGGAGGCGGAGCTGGAGGTGGCAGAGTTGAAGACGCTAAGGTTTTCACTGGGAGTGACGAAGAAGCACAGGATTAGGCACGATTATATTAGAGGGACCGCTCAAGTCGGACGGTTTGGAGACAAAGCAAGAGAGGCAAGATTGAGATGGCTTGGACATGTATGGAGGAGAGATGCTGATTATGGAGCTGCCAGGGAAGAGAAGAAGAGGAAGGCCAAAGAGGAGGTTTATGGATGTGGTGAGGGAAGACATGCAGGTGGCTGGTGTGACAGAGGAAGACGCAGAAGACAGGAAGAAATGGAAACGGATGATCCGCTGTGGCGACCCCTAACGGGAGCAGCCGAAATTAGTAGATCTATGTCATATGTACATTATTTACAATTAGTTCATAAGTCATTCATAATTCATGTGTGATTTCGTCATTCCTAGGTTATGTGCAGCTATTTACATGCAGTTATGTAGCCTACAATTATTATTTACATGCAGTCATGTGCAGTTATTTACATATGTTATGTAGTTATGTCATAGACATGTGATAACATTTTATAATTTATGCAATGTTTATTGAAACATTCTTTCTCTGTATTGCCCCCCTATACAGTTTTACAAAAAGGTTTGAATTCTCAAAGTTCTTCAGTAAAGTTCCTCAACTTGGACTGGGACTCTGTATTTCTTTGGGATTCTTCATGTTGGCTATCTGTCCGCCTGTCTATACATGGACACAAATACGTAGGACAGAATAGGCGGTCTTCTCGTTCCCCCCCGCCGTTTAAAGAAAAAAAAATGTGTGTCTTTTTCTATCTTATTCCTCAAGGGTTAAAACCTCAACTAGGGCTTCTTGTTACCTTTCCAGGGTACAAGCCACAACTAGGGTTACCTGGCAGAATTCGGGTTTGAGGTTAAGATTGGGGTTAAGCCAGGGGAAAGGGTACCCACATCCGGCCACTCGTCAGGCGCTGGCATAATAGGTGTACGTTATGTACAGTAGATTGGATGATTGTATGACCGCCTGGCCAGCAGGTGGAGTCATGGAGGCACCAATCTCAGTAATATGAGGCGCATAGATGACGTCGGCATGCAGCGCAGGCGATTCTGAACGGTGCAAATAAACGAAGCACATGGCTGCATGGAGTTGAGCTCCCGAAAAATACAAGAGTTAATTAAATGCGATAAAGTGGAAACGGTTAATTTAAATGCGATAAAGTGGAAACGTTGTAGAACCAGCATCATCACAGCTCAGTACTGCACGTGTACAGCACGTGTACAGCCAGTGTATGGTCCCACAGCTGTGGTCAGCATCACGTCATTCAGCACGCTGTTGTTCATCAAGCTGTGTGTACAGCTAGCCGTGTATCAGTCAACCAAACGACCAGCTTATGTTAGCTCATGTACAGTTTGGAAACAGCTAATGTTAGCTTGTGTACAGGAGGAAATACATTGTCAACGAACATTTGTGTCATCTCGTCATTTATGGTTGGCGTTCACAACGCCGCTAAATCTCAACAATTGCGACAGATAGTAAATCTGTGTCAGTCCAAACGTTTGTAGTTCAAACGTTTACAATAGGTTAGAAATTTAAAACCGCATTCCCAAATAAATTGGAATTAACCTTGTACACTGTCCATCAACAAGATGTTTAGTTGGCGGCCACCTTCTTCAGGCGAGGGCTTAGACTTTTCACGACCGGGCGGCATCTCGGTGGCCTTCTAAGGCTCGTAAAAATCAAATTAACAATGGAAAAAATAGCCAACATTAATCCAACTCACCGAACAGCGGGCGACGTAGCTCTGTGCCGGACTCCGTCGAAAAGAGAGAATGAGGCTCCGCCTCTTAATATATACTGGGAAATATGACACCACTTCCGGTAGATGTCATGCTCTCCACAAAAGGCGGCCCCCCACGCCGTTGTCACGGGAAACGTGACGCGACATCCGGCAAACGCGCGCCCTCCCCATAGACGGAAAAAAACAGAAAGGGGGAGAAAAAAGAAAAAAAAAAGACAAAAGGGGACAGTGTGTTTTTTCCAGAGACGGGTTCGGGTTAGAGTTATAGGACCGTGTGTCCGAGGAAAGTGACGTGTTGTTGACAAAATTGGAGTTTGGAGAGAGTAGCTTGGTGACCTTCTTGGGCCAGATGGCGTAAGAGAGAGACCGAGTCACAGCTGCACTGCGTTGTGGTGGGGGCACAAAGCAGGAGGTCGTCGACGTACTGCCATAGGGTTGAGCCGCGCGTCAGCGTAAGTGTGCTAAGGCTGTCTCGAAGCGCCCCGTTGTAGATCGTGGGGCTTTCACAATCGCCCTGACACAGCCTTGTCCATGTGTAAGGCCGACCGTCAAATAGGAACGCAAACCAGAACTGGCCGTCAGGATGAACAGGGACGCTGAAGAAAGCGTTGGCAAGGTCCACAACGGTAAACCGCCGTGCAGAAGGGGGAACCTGAGACATAAGGGTGTAGGGATTGGGGACGCAGGGCGTGCGGGCCCTGACAGCTGCATTTACTGCCTGAAGGTCTTGAACGAACCTCCATTCAGTGGGCTGTCCGGGTGGGCGTATCTTCTTCGCGGGGAAGATGGGAGTGGAAACCGGGGAGGTGGGGCAAGGGACAATTATGCCCTTGACACGCAAGGCATTGAATACAGGGCAGATGCCATTAACCGCTTCCGGTTTCAAAGGGTACTGAGGTTGGTGGGGACGGAAGTCGGATTTCGGGGTAATGATGACGGGCTCACAATTACGTATGAGACCTACATCCTATTTCCTGTCAGCCCAAAGATGGGAGGGGATGTTGTGAAGCTGCGGAGCAAGTGCAGTGTGTGTGTGTGTGTGTGTGTGCGTTTGTGTGTATGGGCCTCAGTCACTGACGGTGAGGGGGCGGAAAGAGCCAACATTCGTGGCGTCACAGCAACGGTGGCGCTGACGTCTACCCGGTATAATTTTAGTGAGGGGGACCAGTCGCGTGAAGAGTCGGCGGGAAGCCAATCTGACGCCAGAGAAGCTTGTCGCGCGAGTGGACCCGTATCTGTCCACTGGGAACCCCGTGGTTTTACCAAGGAGACGTGCGGGACCGAGTCATCAACCGAAAACAACGCAGTTTGGTCGGTGTCTAATGTACACGTGACATGAGCGGTGCAGTGTAGGTTGTCCGCTGTCATGTAGGTCGATGCGTCCCCTGTTGTGGCGTGTGAGCAAGGGAGCAGAGCCACTGTGTGTATTGGGAGGCGGTAGGAGCCCACATGTAGACCCGTAGAGGGAGGGCGGGGTTATGTGTATGCAAAAAAATATTCGCTGCTGGTAACGAAGTGATGTACAGCCCTGATGAGGTGGAAACAACAGAGATGCCCAGTTGGATCATGCCATCTCTATCCAGCAAATTAAATGGGCAGTTATCAGAAATTAAAACAGGCAATTTTGTTGATGAGCTGTCATCCAGGCAAACAAGCGCACAGGAATGGATAATGGCTCCGTGACACACGTACCACTCGCAACAGTGGAGAGGACCGTTTGGCCGCTCCGTGTTAACCGTGGCCGGCCGATAGGCGGTTCTCACCACCGTTCGTGTGGCTCCCGTGTCTAACAAGAAAGGCAGCTCAGCATTTGCAAGACGCAAGGTTATCATTGGCAGTTTTCGGAAAGCTAGCTCATGAGATACATACTGTCCAACTGGGGAAGCTAACAGCAAAGCAGAGTCTTCCTTGCAAATCAGTGTATTTGGTTGTGTCTGTGCATTCATACGACCTGATGTGGCAGCAGATGTGTCCAGGACCCCCTCCTCCTCCTCTCGTGTCGCCTGTCAGTCCGAACCCCGGTATGAGCCTCCCCGTGGGGCCCACTGGTTGTGAGGTCCGTTGCTCCATCCTCGGCCTCTTCCGCGCCTTTGGTTGATGCCCTTGACGGAGTGGACAGTCTTCAGCCCAGTGACCGGGCTGGCCACATGTGAAGCAGCAGTCGTCACCCGGTTGGGGGCCGCTGGGCTGGGCGTGTTGTCACGGGTTCTGACATCGTGAACGGTCCCCGGGTCTGTCCTGTTGCACAGGTTAGTAGGGTGAAGGAAGCCGCTGCGGCACCATGGAGGAGAGAGAGAGAGGTGCGATGTTTGTCCTGAGCCTGCCTTGCCTTCTGTACTTCTTCCTTTTTCTGCATTTGATCGTGGGCATGATCAGCATGTCTCAGCAAGTCTTCCAGTCGTCTCTTTCCGTATCCTACGCAGTGTGTTTCTATGGCTTTCCTAACTCCGTCCTGCAGGCCGGCCAGGAAATGTTTGCAGAGGTGAGTTTCCCATTGGCCCCTCGCCGTGGACGGGGGAGAGAGAATTGGTGGCGGTTGGGGTGTTGGTGGTGGTGGTGGTGTCAGACGGGGTGTCGGTGGTGGTCCCAGGATCGGTCTCATGGCGCCGCGTTGTTGGACAGGTTGTTGGACGGACCCGGAGTCGTCAGAGGGGTGTCCCAGAGACATCGCTATGAGCTGCGGACATAAGGAAGACAAAAGGAGAGAGAGAGGCTGGCTGCCATGTGAGTATGGCGGAGGGGTGGATGTCAGAGATGGAATAGGAGAGGTGTGTGAGAACGGGTCTTCGGTTGATACGTGAGCTGTCGTATCTCTGTCTTTACCGAGTCGTCGCTGCACGTCACAGTCTTCTGTAGCCTTTTTCTTTCCCTACTTTCACACTCTTTCTCCCACATTCCCAAAATTCTTTCTTGCTCTGCCATATACTCTAACCATGTTGTAGGAATCTTTTTCCTTTCTAAGACCTTCGCTTTTCCCTTTTCCATGGACTGTCGGACTTTCATTAGTTTATTCTTGCTCAAAGTTCCTTCAACAGGAAACCCATGATCCTGCATCCAGTCTAAAACATATTTTACCGAGTCTTCACCATATTTCCTTATCACTCATTATCTGATAGATCGGACCCTCCATATTTATCGGGGGCAGTTTACTGCCCTTGTTTCCCTTTTATTTTCTTTTTTTCCCCTCAAAATTCACTTGATCCTTCCAAATGACCACTTCTATTAGTGCGAGACCGAGGGTGAACAGCCGCTTAATTGTCAGTGCACGACCTCATCTGGTTTCAATAGTACGCGTTTTAAATGATCATTTTATCCTTTAAAGAATTCTGCTTACCCGTGCGATGAATCTCCCAGGGTTTTGCTGAGGGATCTCAGCGACACCGAACAAACGGACCACCCGCCTCTCCCTTTCTTCTTCTCAAACCTGGTGAGGTTATTGGGAGATCGGTGACTATGTTCTTGTCCCGAGATGATCGGTCAGCCGGTTGTCCGTCTGGCGGGGCGACGTGAGATCCCGCTTCTGACACCAAATTGTTGTGGATTTCCTTTATGCTTTTAATGGGCTCTTGCCCCAGCAACCTCTGGGGAGAATAATCATCGGACAAATATTAAAGAAAACAGAGAATCTTTAATGCATCTGCAGATGGAGAGACATAAGGCCACACAGAGGTTTGTCTGTGAGGATATGCTCTGCCTCTGAGCTGGAGATAGTGGTTTTTTATAGAACAGTCCGTCGCGTCATACACTATGTTTCCTGCGTCAACTAAGGTGTAATCTTACAAAGGAATGAAGGAAACATCTACGTTAATCACGTTCTGTGCCTCGTGAGTGTCTGTACGCCTGTTGCACTTGTCTTTTGCTGTACCTGGCCGTTCCTGGGATGCGGCAACGGGGAGGCAAGCATAGTAACAGTTGCTATGTGGCCCCATGGAAGGTACGCATGAGAACAATGGTTATGTGTGTCTGCAGTGAGTGAGAAGTTTCATACACACAGACAAGTGGAAAACTACAGAGTACATACGGAGTGCATATGGAGAACATTTTGTACTCCACATACATCACCAACATCCTGCTCAGCTCTCCCCTTCTCAGCCTCCTCCTGCTCAGCTGCACCACTCTCCTCTCAGAGCCTCACCGCAGCCACATCGTGATGACACGACTGGTACGAATGACATTGCGAGGTACTTGGTGCGCCGAGAGCTTGTGAATTCCGGTCTCATCCAGTTCAACGAGCGCCCAGAAAATTATTGGGCATGGAAGTCCTCTTTCTTCAACGCCATTGAAGGACTGAACTTAACTGCCAGCGAGGAGCTCGACCTCTTGACAAAGTCGTTAGGAAAAGAGTTCTCAGAGCACGTTACAAGGATTCGCTATGTGCACGTCGCCGACCCTGTAGTGGGCCTACAACATGTCTGGGAACGCCTAGAAGAGTGCTCCCCTGAAGTGATCGAGAGAGCGCTCTTCGAGAGGATAGAGAACTTTCCAAAAATCTCTCAGAAAGACCCCGTAAAGTTGAGGGAACTGGGAGACCTGCTGATGGAGTTAGACTCTGCTAAGTGTGAGGGCTACCTGCCGGGGCTCTCGTACCTGGACACCGCCAGGGGTGTCAACCCGATCGTTGAGAAGCTGCCACACAGTCTACAAGAGAGGTGGATAACTAAGGGTTCCCAGTACAAAGAGCAGCACCATGCCCCCCCCCCCATTCACCTTCTTCGCAGGCTTCCTCTGCAGCGAGGCACACAGAAGAAACGACCCCAGCTTTACTCTCCCTTCAGCTCCCTCGAAAACGTCCAACAAGTCCTCCACAGGGTTCTCAAAACATGAGCGATCAGAAAAGGTATCAAGACACGCCAAAAGGCATGTCTCCACCCACAAGACAGAGGTCTCAACAAACCGCTCAGCTTCTCAGTCACGCAGTTCGAGCAGCATGCCTGGCGACAAAGGGAAACAATGTCCCATCCATCAGAAGCGCCATCCTCTAAAGAAATGTCGGGGTTTTCGAAGCAAGTCTCTTGAGGAGCGCAAAGCCTTTCTGAAAGAGAATGGTGCCTGCTACAGGTGTTGCTCCTCCACAACTCACTTGGCGAAGAACTGTAAGGCAACTTTGAAGTGCAGCGAATGTGAGAGCGATGACCACATAGCGGCGCTCCACCCTGGACCTCCTCCACGGGACAAAAAAGACAAGGACCCCACCTCAGAGCATGGCGGGGAGAGTGAAGAGGAGGCGCCTCCACCAGCAGTCACCTCTAAATGCACAGCACACCCAGACAGAGCTAGTAACGTCTACATCGTCCTGGACGACCAGAGCAACAGATCTCTGGCGAGGTCTGATTTCTTCTACCTCATCCAAATCAGAGGTTCAGACTCACCGTACACCCTGCGTTGCGTACATGTGCAGGAGTCACCGAGACATCTGGAAGAAGAGCCACAGGGTTCTTGGCGGAGTCGTTGGATGGAAAAAACAAGTGTGCTGCTTCCAACACTCATTGAGTGCAACCATATGCCTGACGATCGGTCAGAAATCCCGACCCCAGAAGCTGCACAGCACCACAGCCACCTGAAGTCCATCGCTCGCAGAATCCCTCGCCTGGACCCTGAAGCCCAGATCCTGATACTTCTGGGACGCCACATCCTTCAGGTCCACAAAGTCAGGGAGCAACGCAATGGTCCTCCCAGCGCCCCCTATGCCCAACGTCTAGACCTGGGTTGGGTGGTTATAGGGGACGTGTGCCTGGGTTCAGCCCACAAGCCAGCAGCTGTGACTTCCTATCGCACCAGCGTGCTCGAAAACGGAAGGCCATCTCTCCTCACTCCGTGCCCCAACCGTCTCCAGGTCAAGGAAAGGTTCCTCCTTACAGCATCAAACATGACACCCCAGTCCCTGATGACGACAAAGTGGGGCTTTCCATCGAAGATCGTCTGTTCCTGGAGTTCATGGACAGAGAGATGGTGATGGACGACACCAACAGCTGGGTGGCGCCTCTCCCATTCCGATCCCCTCGTCGACGGCTCCCGAACAATCGAGACCAAGCTCTCAGCAGACTTACCTCTCCCCGCCGCACCCTGGAAAGAAAGCCTAAGATGAAAGCCGACTTCGTCACACCTTCATGCAAAACATCTTTGATCGCGACCAGGAGGAGTTGGCCCCAACACTACCGGAGGGAAGTGAGTGCTGGTACTTACTTATCTTCGGCGTCTACAACCCTCAAAAGCCAGACAAGATCAGGGTTGTCTTCGATTCCAGCGCTCAACATCACGGCATCTCCCTGAACGATGTGCGTGCTACTTACCGGCCCGGATCTGAACAACAGCTTGCTGGGAGTCTTGCTGCGCTCCCGAAGAGAAACAGTGGCTGTCATAGCGGACATCGAGCAGATGTTTCACAGCTTCGTCGTTCGAGAAGACAACAGAGATTTCTTGTGTTTCCTGTGGTTCAACAACAACGACCCCAACCGAGAGATTGCCGAGTATCGCATGAAAGTCCACGTATTCGGCAACTCACCATCCCCAGCTGTCGCCGTCTATGGACTTCACCGAGCAGCAGAACACAGCTCCAGGGAACACGGAATGGATGCCAAGCACTTAGTGGAACGCGACTTCTACGTCGACGACGGCCTCGCTCTGGCCTCGACTATGCTAGCTAGTCGTTTCCTAGCCAGGCTACCTAGCTATGAACGTATAAACTGCCGTGCGATAACGTTATAATTAGCTTTAATCAGTCACTTAAAAATCACACCCGAGTGTGCCAAAATGTTACAAAAACATGTCGATATTCAATGTTTACTGGGGTTTTTCGCGCTTCGGCTCACTTCTTACCGAGAAATTGGCACTTGGCACAAGTTGGCCGTGAACTTGACTTCTCCTCAGGGCTCCAAGCAGTGAAAAGAAAAATGGCATAAAATCAAGAGATTTTGAGAACCAAAGTTTGGCTACGTCAGTAGTCACGTGACATACTGGATGGAAAAATAGTCTTTGGTTTTAAGTCAGTCAAATACATTGAACCAATGAGGCCCTGATTTCCATTGAATTAAAGTGATTTTAATACATATATAGACCCAAAATATCATAAATACCATTATATCGGGTCCAATCAAATAAAAAACACGCTTTAATTGAATGGCAGCATATGATCACTTTTTACTGTGTGGATGCAAACAGTGAAACTTATGTAACCCCTTTTTCACTGGCGGGTGAAGTAATACTTGGGGTAGTATTGGTCGAGGATCAATGACCACACCGGGTTATAGAACTCAGGTTTAATCGTGGCTCAGTAGGCAGACGTAATAACCATACGTGGTAGTGGTGTAACCATAATAACATTCCGGGTAGTACATAACACCTAGTGTAGTTCCAGTGGATATACATGGCGTTATATCACTACAACCAGCTGCACTGATGTTTGCTCGGGAGCTACAGACGCCTGTGGATCTGGTCTTTGGCAAGCCGCCAAACCCACCAGTACGAGTGCCGCCGGGCCAGGACTATGTAGACGCACTACAGGACCGGATGGAGGCTCCTCATCAGCAGGCTCCAGAGAATATGGCTTCTGCAGGGGAAAGGCAGAAGAGAGCCTATGATGTACGTTGCCACCGCAAAGAGTACCAGCAGGGGGACAACGTATGGGTGTATAACCCACGGCGAACGAAGGGACGGTCCCCAAAGCTGAACAGCAACTGGGAGGGGCCCTGCCTCATCCTGAAGAGGATCTCAGAGGTCATCTATAGAGTGAAGCTCCACAGCCGCCCTCGGATAGTCATCCTTCACCAAGATCGCCTCGCACCTTACTTAGTACAGACCAGGCTACCGGGGTCCAGGGAGTGGGTAAGGACACTGCTGGATCAAAGCCAACCTCCCTGGATGTCAGCAAGGAGCTACCATTAGAGCACCTTGTTTTGGGCCAGGGAGGGGGCGGGGACACTGGGTTTACAGAGCTGCCCTCCCTGGCCAGGAATGGAAACAGCGGTGACGTCGACGTCGACAGTGGGGGCTCAGACCCAGCGGATGCAGAGCCGCCCCCGTCATCCATCAGCAGCCCGCGGCAAGGAGCAGCCCGGGATGGGAGAGGTGCTCGGCGGAAGAAACCCTCATGGTGGATGGACCCATCCACATGGGATTTGGGTTAGGCCAACGGGACGTTGGTCTTTCAAGGAAGGAGGCAGTGTGGCGAATTCAACTAGAGTGTTCCTGCTCCAAGTTCATTTGCATGTTACCCACGATGCAACTGAAATGTCGATGTTTTGGTTATGTTGTGGGCTATTGAACACGTTAAAAACGGGCATATCTGTTACAGATAGCGGGGATGCGGTGCAAGGTGATGGGGACGTTACGAGAGAAGTTGATTAGACAACATGCTATTTCCCACCATGAGGGTAAAGAGTAGGCAAATAGATAAGGTCGCTTCTGTGGCCAAGAAAAGGATCAAGCTGAGACCAAAACGAATTTGTGACTGTTATGACTAGCTTGGCTTGCGGTCATTAAAAGCTTGCTTGTTAACTCTGAAAGGTTTGCTGAGAAGTCCATTATTTGACCACGTCAAAATATCATCATGTTAATTTTATGTCAACCCATTTGGCCCCGTTACACTGGGAGGAGCCATTACATATGAAGCCCCTGCCCCTCCCCCCCCCAAAAAAAACAAACAAAAACAAAACAAAAATAAAAAATGATGTCAGTCATTTATTTGCGACTGTTGTGCGGACTGTGTGTGTTGAGCAGCGACCCCCGGTACACCCTTGTTACAGTCGTTTTTGCTGACCCGGAAGTTGTACTGTCAAGCAAGCGCCACAAACAACGCGCGCGGACAGCCTGGACACGGCAGCACTGGCACATCCTACAAGATTAATAAAGTGTGAGTATTAATCATATACGTTTTGATGCAAGCTGTGCCTTGCCCCTTTAAGGAGAGGGCTTAGTGGGTATTGTGTGTGTGTGTGTGGGGGGGGTGATGTAGACGCAGCCGTGTGTGTGTGTGTGTGTCTGTGTATTTTCTGTTTGTAGCCGCAGCCGCGGAGACGCTAGTTTGCCGACAGATAGGAAGGTAGCCACCGTTACCAGTGATGATTTGTATGCATCACAGGGAGAGAGGGAGGGAGGGAGGGAGGGAGGGAGGCTGCCGTGTGTTAAATGGGACTGCAGTGCAGTGCAGTGGCCGGCCCGTTCTCCACTGCAGAGTTGGTCCGGACTCTTTATGAAGTTGTTACCAGCTACGAGCCAGGCTAAGCTAAATAGACTAGCAAGACACCCACCAGAGGCTTCCAACTACGGTTCGGAGCCGCGACGCTGGAGAGGTAACAGTACTAGACGTGCTGCTGCACTAGACGTTTTGTTGTTTTGTTGTGTTAAGTTACAAGTAAAGCTGAGCGTCGCTGTGTAAGTTAGCTTTTACCTAATCAACGTTAGCCAACTTGCTAAGTAGGCTGTTGCTCTGCGTGCGCGTTTTCATTTTTGGGGTAGCATGCGGCGATAGCTTTTGTTAAAAAGCATGCTAATTTGCCCTGGGAATCAGTGGAGGCTGATGGAAGTGACCCATTTGTATCTTAACCGTCATCTTCTTCTCTCTATAGACACTGTGGGACTTGAGCAGGACCCAAACAGACCTCACCTACGATGCAGTCCCAGGTAGACCAGTATAGTATGGTCTATAATAGCAGATCATGATCCAGCTCAAGGTTATTGTAGTTCACTAAAACTGAACTAAAACCAGGTGTGAAAAGAGAAGAAAAAAAAACATTTCAGTTCACTGAAATAAAAATAAAACTTGACTTTAGAGGAGCAAGAAGAGGAAGCGAGTGAAGGCAGAGCCGAAGATCAAATGGTGGAAGTTGAAGAAGGAAAACTTGTGTGGAGTTCAGGCAGGGGTTAAGACAGGCACTGGGTGGATAGTGGAGAGTTGCCGGACGGCTGGGCAACCACTGCAGAAATAGTGAGGGAGACAGCTAGGAAGGTACTTGGTGTGTCGGCAGGACAGAGGAAGGAAGACAAGGAGACTTGGTGGTGGAGTGAGGAAGTACAGCAAAGTATACAGAAGAAGAGGTTGGCAAAGAAGAAATGGGATAGTCAGAGAGATGAAGAAAGTAGACAGGAGTACAAGGAGACACAGCGTAAAGCTAAGAGAGGTGGCAAAGGCAAAAGGCGTATGGTGAGTTGTATGACAGGTTAGACACTAAGGAAGGAGAAAAGGACTTGTACCGATTGGCTAGACAGAGGGACCGAGCTGCAAAGGATGTGCAGCAGCTTAGGGTGATGAAGGATAGAGATGGAAATGTGCTGACGAGCGAAGAGAGTGTGCTAAGAAGGTGGAAGGAGTACATTGGGGGGCTGATGAATGAAGAAAATGAGAGAGAGAGAGCAGGTTGGATGATGTGGGGATAGTGAATCAGGAAGTGCAGTGGATTAGCAAGGAGGACGTGAGGGCAGCTATGAAGAGGATGAAGAGTGGCAAGGCAGCTGGTCCCGATGACATACCTGTGGAGGCATGGAGATGTTTAGGAGAGATGGCAGTGGGGTTTTTAACTAGATTGTTTAACTCAAACTTGGAAAGGGAGAGGATGCCTGAGGAGTGGAGAAGAAGCATACCGGTACCGATTTTCAAGAACCAGGGCGATGTGCAGAACTGTAGCAACTACAGAGGTATAAAGTTGATCAGCCACAGCATGAAGATTTGGGAAAGAGTAATCGAAGCTAGGTTAAGAGGAGGAGAGGTGACGATTAGCGAGCGGCAGTATGGTTTCATGCCACGAAAGAGCACCACAGATGCGATGTTTGCTTTGAGAATGTTGATGGAGATGTATAGAGAAGGCCAGAAGGAGTTACATTGTGTCTTTGTAGATTTAGAGAACGCATAAGCCAGGGTGCCGAGAGAGGAGATGTAGTATTGTATGAGGAAGCCGGGAGTTGCCGAGAAGTATGTAGGAGTGGTGCAGGATATGCACGTGGAAGTGTGACAGTGGCGAGGTGACAGATGGGTTCAAGGTGGAGGTGGGATTACATCAAGGATCGGCTCTGAGCCCCTTCTTGTTTGCAATGGTGATGGACAGGTTGACGGATGAGATCAGGCAGGAGTCTCCATGGACGATGATGTTCGCGGATGACATTGTGATCTGTGGCGAGAGTAGGGTGCAGGTGGAGGAGAGCCTGGAGATGTGGAGGTATGCACTGGAGAGAAGAGGAATGAAAGTCAGTAGGAGCAAGACGGAATACCTGTGTGTGAAAGAGAGGGAAGACAGTGGAATGGTCAGGAGTGGAGGTGACGAAGGCATATGACTTTAAATACTTGGGGTCAACAGTCCAAAGTAACGGGGAGTGCAGGAGAGAGGTGAAGAAGAGAGTGCAGGTAGGGCGGAGAAGAATGTCAGGAGTGATTTGCGACAGAATGGTGCCAGCAAGAGTTAAAGGGAAGGTTTACAAGATGGTTGTGAGACCAGCTACGTTGTATGGTTTGGAGACAGTGGCACTGACGAAAAGACAGCAGGAGGCGGAGCTGGAGGTGGCAGAGTTGAAGACGCTAAGGTTTTCACTGGGAGTGACGAAGAAGCACAGGATTAGGCACGATTATATTAGAGGGACCGCTCAAGTCGGACGGTTTGGAGACAAAGCAAGAGAGGCAAGATTGAGATGGCTTGGACATGTGTGGAGGAGAGATGCTGATTATGGAGCTGCCAGGGAAGAGAAGAAGAGGAAGGCCAAAGAGGAGGTTTATGGATGTGGTGAGGGAAGACATGCAGGTGGCTGGTGTGACAGAGGAAGACGCAGAAGACAGGAAGAAATGGAAACGGATGATCCGCTGTGGCGACCCCTAACGGGAGCAGCCAAAAGTAGTAGATCTATGTCATATGTACATTATTTACAATTAGTTCATAAGTCATTCATAATTCATGTGTGATTTCGTCATTCCTAGGTTATGTGCAGCTATTTACATGCAGTTATGTAGCCTACAATTATTATTTACATGCAGTCATGTGCAGTTATTTACATATGTTATGTAGTTATGTCATAGACATGTGATAACATTTTATAATTTATGCAATGTTTATTGAAACATTCTTTCTCGGTATTGCCCCCCTATACAGTTTTACAAAAAGGTTTGAATTCTCAAAGTTCTTCAGTAAAGTTCCTCAACTTGGACTGGGACTCTGTATTTCTTTGGGATTCTTCATGTTGGCTATCTGTCCGCCTGTCTATACATGGACACAAATACGTAGGACAGAATAGGCGGTCTTCTCGTTCCCCCCCGCCATTTAAAGAAAAAAAAATTGTGTGTCTTTTTCTATCTTATCCCTCAAGGGTTAAAACCTCAACTAGGGCTTCTTGTTACCTTTCCAGGGTTCAAGTCACAACTAGGGTTACCTGGCAGAATTCGGGTTTAAGGTTAAGATTGGGGTTAAGCCAGGGGAAAGGGTACCCCCCCATCCGGCCACTCGTCAGGCGCTGGCATAATAGGTGTACGTTATGTACAGTAGATTGGATGATTGTATGACCGCCTGGCCAGCAGATGGAGCCATGGAGGCACCAATCTCAGTAATATGAGGCGCATAGATGACGTCATCATGCAGCGCAGGCGATTCTGAACGGTGGAAATAAACGAAGCACATGGTTGCATGGAGTTGAGCTCCCGAAAAATACAAGAGTTAATTAAATGCGATAAAGTGGAAACGGTTAATTTAAATGCGATAAAGTGGAAACGTTGTAGAACCAGCATCATCACAGCTCAGTACTGCACGTGTACAGCACGTGTACAGCCAGTGTATGGTCCCACAGCTGTGGTCAGCATCACGTCATTCAGCACGCTGTTGTTCAGCAAGCTGTGTGTACAGCTAGCCGTGTATCAGTCAACCAAACGACCAGCTTATGTTAGCTCATGTACAGTTTGGAAACAGCTAATGTTATCTTGTGTACAGGAGGAAATACATTGTCAACGAACATTTGTGTCATCTCGTCATTTATGGGTGGCGTTCACAACGCCGCTAAATCTCAACAATTGCGACAGATAGTAAATCTGTGTCAGTCCAAACGTTTGTAGTTCAAACGTTTACAATAGGTTAGAAATTTAAATCTGCATTCCCAAATAAATTGGAATTAACCTTGTACACTGTCCATCAAACAAGATGTTTAGATGGCGGCCACAGTCCCCCACCAACGAAAGTCGCGCGACATTTCGGTTTTATGGAACCTTCTTCAGGCGAGGGCTTAGACTTTTCACGACCGGGCGGCATCTCGGTGGCCTTCTAAGGCTCGTAAAAATCAAATTAACAATCGAAAAAATAGCCAACATTAATCCAACTCACCGAACAGCGGGCGACGTAGCTCTGTGCCGGACTCCGACGAAAAGAGAGAATGAGGCTCCGCCTCTAAATATATACTGGGAAATATGACACCACTTCCGGTAGATGACAAGCTCTCCGGAAAAGGCGGCCCCCCACGCCGTTGTCACGGGAAACGTGACGCGACATCCGGCAAACGAGCGCCCTCCCCATAGACGGAAAAAAACAGAAAGGGGGAGAAAAAAAGAAAAAAGGGGACAGGGTTATTTTTCCAGAGACGGGTTAGGGTTATAGGACCGTGTGTCCGAGGAAAGTGACGTGTTGTTGACAAAATTGGAGTTTGGAGAGACTAGCTTGGTGACCTTCTTGTGCCAGATGGCGTAAGAGAGAGACCGAGTCACGGCTGCACTGCGTTGTGGTGGGGGCACAAAGCAGGAGGTCGTCGACGTACTGCCAAAGGGTTGAGCCGCGCGTCAGCGTAAGTGTGCTAAGGCTGTCTCGAAGCGCCGCGTTGTAGATCGTGGGTCTTTCACAATAGCCCTGACACAGCCTTGTCCATGTGTAAGGCCGACCGTCAAATAGGAACGCAAACCAGAACTGGCCGTCAGGATGAACAGGGACGCTGAAGAAAGCGTTGGCAAGGTCCACAACGGTAAACCGCCGTGCAGAAGGGGGAACCTGAGACATAAGGGTGTAGGGATTGGGGACGCAGGGCGTGCGGGCCCTGACAGCTGCATTTACTGCCTGAAGGTCTTGAACGAACCTCCATTCAGTGGGCTGTCCGGGTGGGCGTATCTTCTTCGCGGGGAAGATGGGAGTGGAAACCGGGGAGGTGGGGCAAGGGACAATTATGCCCTTGACACGCAAGGCATTGAATACAGGGCAGATGCCATTAACCGCTTCCGGTTTCAAAGGGTACTGAGGTTGGTGGGGACGGAAGTCGGATTTCGGGGTAATGATGACGGGCTCACAATTACGTATGAGACCTACATCCTATTTCCCGTCAGCCCAAAGATGGGAGGGGATGTTGTGAAGCTGCGGAGCAAGTGCAGTGTGTGTGTGTGTGTGTGTATGGGCCTCAGTCACTGACGGTGAGGGGGCGGAAAGAGCCAACATTCGTGGCGTCACCGCAACGGTGGCGCTGACGTCTACCCGGTATAATTTTAGTGAGGGGTACCAGTCGCGTGAAGAGTCGGCGGGAAGCCAATCTGACGCCAGAGAAGCTTGTCGCGCGAGTGGACCCGTATCTGTCCACTGGGAACCCCGTGGTTTTACCAAGGAGACGTGCGGGACCGAGTCATTAACCGAAAACAACGCAGTTTGGTCGTTGTCTAATGTACACGTGACATGAGCGGTGCAGTGTAGGTTGTCCGTTGTCATGTAGGTCGATGCGTCCCCTGTTGTGGTGTGTGAGCAAGGGAGCAGAGCCACTGTGTGTATTGGGAGGCGGTAGGAGCCCACATGTAGACCCGTAGAGGGAGGGCGGGGTTATGTGTATGCAAAAAAATATTCGCTGCTGGTAACGAAGTGATGTACAGCCCTGATGAGGTGGAAACAACAGAGATGCCCAGTTGGATCATGCCATCTCTATCCAGCAAATTAAATGGGCAGTTATCAGAAATTAAAACAGGCAATTTTGTTGATGAGCTGTCATCCAGGCAAACAAGCGCACAGGAATGGATAATGGCTCCGTGACACACGTACCACTCGCAACAGTGGAGAGGACCGTTTGGCCGCTCCGTGTTAACCGTGGCCGGCCGATAGGCGGTTCTCACCACCGTTCGTGTGGCTCCCGTGTCTAACAAGAAAGGCAGCTCAGCATTTGCAAGACGCAAGGTTATCATTGGCAGTTTTCGGAAAGCTAGCTCATGAGATACATACTGTCCAACTGGGGAAGCTAACAGCAAAGCAGAGTCTTCATTGCAAATCAGTGTATTTGGTTGTGTCTGTGCATTCATACGACCTGATGTGGCAGCAGATGTGTCCAGGACCCCCACCTCCTCCTCCCGTGTCGCCTGTCAGTCCGAACCCCGGTATGAGCCTCCCCGTGGGGCCCACTGGTTGTGAGGTCCGTTGCTCCATCCTCGGCCTCTTCCGCGCCTTTGGTTGATGCCCTTGACGGAGTGGACAGTCTTCAGCCCAGTGACCGGGCTGGCCACATGTGAAGCAGCAGTCGTCACCCGGTTGGGGGCCGCTGGGCTGGGCGTGTTGTCACGGGTTCTGACATCGTGAACGGTCCCCGGGTCTGTCCTGTTGCACAGGTTAGTAGGGTGAAGGAAGCCGCTGCGGCACCATGGAGGAGAGAGAGAGAGGTGCGATGTTTGTCCTGAGCCTGACTTGCCTTCTGTTCTTCTTCCTTTTTCTGCATTTGATCGTGGGCATGATCAGCATGTCTCAGCAAGTCTTCCAGTCGTCTCTTTCCGTATCCTACGCAGTGTGTTTCTATGGCTTTCCTAACTCCGTCCTGCAGGCCGACCAGGAAATGTTTGCAGAGGTGAGTGTTGTGGTTACACCGCCCCGAGCTGCCTCCCCGGCACGTTCAAGCCACTCCCCCAGCTCGGACGTGCCGGAAACATCCCAGCGCTCGGCTCGCGCTCTGAGGAGACGAGCGCTGCACTGCACCAGGTGTTTGCCATCATCCATCAGGCACACCTGTGGAAATCAGGCAGCCTTCTACAAGAAGCCTCCCAGAACGTCTCTCTGTGCTTCGACGTACTGAACCCTGAGGTAAAGTTCTGACAAGCCCTCCAGCGTTCCTTGCATTCTGTTTATTCCCCAGTGTCTTATCTTCGTGTCTCTGTTTCCTCCCAAGACTCTCCCTCCGCGATTTCCGCATCTCCCTCGTCCCCAGCGACCTTCACGTTTTCTCCCCGGACCTCTCCTGCGATCTCCCCCCTTGTCCCTCTATCTGGACCCCTCCCTTCGGACTCGACTTCCCGGATCTCGGACCTGGACTTTCTCGGACAACCCCTCTTGGATCACGGACTGGACTTTCTTGCCAGGTGCACGCACATTTTTTCAACACCTCCTGGTCATTTACATACCACACCACACATAGGCTAAAAACACTCACGCATAGTTATACACGCAAACCACGGGACACCACACATAGTTTATTCACACATCCCACTAACAGAACGCCTTTTTCACCATACATTTCCCTCCCACAATAAAACCCCGCTTTGTAGATTTAGAAGTCATCTCGTGTCTGTCTGTCTTGGGTTTCGCCACACGGGTCAGGTTCTGGTGCGCGAGCACAACAGAACGTCGGAGCCATTATGGACCCAGGCAAACCCAAGGAGCGGACGGTCCCTGTGACGCCCCAGAGCCCCGTCCCCCTAGAGGCAGTAGTAAGAAGTCACAGTTGCCAACTTGCCTCTCTCCGCTCAGAGCTTACTACTGCCTTCACCCGTGTCACCGGAGAGGTCAGCGATCTTCAGTCCGGCTCCCAGGCCGCGACGAGCGCGTTAGATGCCCTCACCGCGCAGATCCCTGCACTCTCCACAGCGGTCTCCAGGATGAGTGACCACCCTGCCCTGGCCTCGGTCTCTGCCCCCAGCTCGGCCTTCTGTTTCCCCGTTCCTGGTCCCGACGTTCCCCCTCCTCCGAGTCAACCCCCACTGGACCCCTGGTGCGAGCCTAACCTCCCCTGCCCGAAGGCCTTCGGTGGGGAGTTCGAGCTGTGCAGGGGTTTCCTTGGTCAGTGTGAGCTCCTGTTCAAACACCAGCCAGCCAGGTATAGGACAGGAGAGACCAAGGTAGCCCTTGTCATGTCCCTCCTCACCGGCAAAGCCCTCAGCTGGGCCATAGCGGCGGTAGGCCATACCGAGCAGCTCGCCTCGGACTATTGTGCCTTCCGCCGCGAGTTCAATCTGGTGTTCGACCACCCAGCTGACGGGCAGGACGCTGCCGGCCGCCTCCATTCCATCCAACAGGGAGCCAGGTCGGTGGCAGATTATTCCTTGGAGGTAAGTATACTCGCGGCAGACAGTGGGTGGGATGACACTGCGCTCAAGTGCGCGTACAGGAGGGGGCTGAGCGACCCCATCAAAGATCTCATCGTTCGGGACCGCCCTGCCTTCTTCAACGAGCTCGTCACCCTCGCCCTCCAGATGGACGAACGGCTGCAGGAGCGGCGCCAGGAACGCGCCCCTCGCGCTGGCCCCTCCCATAGACCAACCCCCGTCCGTTCTACCGGTGCCTTCCCTGGGTCAGCGTCCCGTGGGCTCTCTCCACCCTCACACTCCCCCTCGCAACCCTGGGTGGCTTCTGGATCCAGGCCGGAGGAGGAGCCCATGCAGTTGGGTCGGTCACGGCTCCCGCTGGAGGTTAGGGAGCAGAGGATGCGTGGCCACCTCTGCCTCTACTGCGGGAGGTCGGGCCACTACATCAAGGCCTGCCCGACTCGCCCAAAAAGGCCCGGCTCACTAGTGAGGGGTGTCCTAGTGAGCCTGACGACCCTTCCTCAGCCCCAGCCCAAGAAGGAGCACAACCACCTTTTTCCGGTCACTCTCACCTGGGGTAACGACTCACTGTCTGTTGGTGCACTCCTGGATTCGGGGGCGGACGAGTGTTTGATGGACATCTCGCTGGCCCGGCAGGCCGGCATTCCACTCGTCCCCCTAGACACACCCCTCACAGCCCAAGCCCTAGATGGTCGTTCACTTGGTAAGATCACACATAGCACTGCTTCCCTCACCCTCACCCTTTCGGGTAATCACGTGGAAGCTATCCGTTTCTTGGTTTTGCACGCCCCCACAGCGCCCCTGGTGTTAGGAAGACCGTGGTTGGAACGGCACGATCCCTACATCTCTTGGTCTACTGGGCGGATTTTGGGTTGGAGCGTTGCGTGTCATGCCAACTGCCTTCGCTCCGCCCACTCCCCGTCCAGCGGCCTCAGACCCGTGCCTCCTCCCACGGATCTCACTGGTGTTCCTCCCATTTATCACGATTTAGCCCCTGTATTTATTTAGTAAAGACAGTGCAACCCAGCCACTGAGGATGCACAAGCCAGTGCATCCTTAGTGCCGGTCCCATGCCCGGACAAATGGGGAGGGTTGCGTCAGGAAGGGCATCCGGCGTAAAATCTTTGCCAAATCAAATATGCGGATCATAAATAAGACTTACATACCGGATCGGTCGAGGCCCGGGTTACCAACGACCGCCACCGGTACTGTTAACCAGCAGGGTGTCGGTGGAAACTATGCTACTGTTGGGCGAAGGAGAAGGAGAGGAGGAAAGCATGTCCAGAGGCAGCTAGAGAGGAGGAAGGGTAGGCATGTGGAGTTGAGAGTTGGAACTTTGAATGTTGGCACTATGACTGGTAAAGGGAGAGAGCTGGCTGACATGATGGAAAGAAGAAAGGTAGGCATACTGTGTGTGCAAGAGACCAGGTGGAAGGGGAGTAAGGCCAGGAGTATCGGAGGTGGGTTCAAACTCTTCTACCATGGTGTGAATGGGAGGAGAAATGGGGTAGGGGTAATTCTGAAGGAAGAGTATGTCAAGAGCGTGCTGGAGGTGAAGAGAGTGTCAGACAGAGTGATGAGTATGAAGCTGGAAATTGAAGGTTTATTGCTGAATGTTATCAGCGTATATGCCCCGCAAGTTGGGTGTGAGATGGATGAAAAAGAAGAATTCTGGAATGAGTTGGACGACATGGTGGAGAGGGTACCCAAGGAGGAGAGAGTGGTGATTGGAGCGGACTTCAATGGACATGTTGGTGAAGGGAACAGAGGTGATGAGGAGGTGATGGGAAAGTATGGAGTCAAGAAGAGAAATGTGGAAGGACAGATGGTGGTCGATTTTGCGAAAAGGATGGAAATGGCTGTGGTGAATACATATTTCAAGAAGAGGGAGGAACACAGGGTGACGTACAAGAGTGGAGGGAAGTGCACACAGGTGGACTATATCTTATGTAGAAGGCACCATCTAAAAGGGATTGGAGACTGCAAGGTGGTGACAGGGGAGAGCGTAGCCAGGCAGCATCGGATGGTGGTCTGTAGGATGACTTTGGAGACCAAGAAGAGGAAGCGAGTGAAGACACAGCCGAAGATCAAATGGTGGAAGTTGAAGAAGGAAGACTGTTGTGTGGAGTTCAGGCAGGAGTTAAGACAGGCACTGGGTGGTAGTGAAGAGTTGCCAGATGGCTGGAAAACCACTGCAGAAAGAGTGAGGGAGACAGCTAGGAAGGTACTTGGTGTGTCATCAGGACAGAGAAAGGAAGACAAGGAGACTTGGTGGTGGGATGAGGAAGTACAGCAAATTATACAGAGGAAAAGGTTGGCAAAGAAGAAGTGGGATAGTCAGAGAGATGAAGAAAGTAGACAGGAGTACAAGGAGATGCAGCGTAAAGCAAAGAGAGAGGTGGCAAAGGCAAAGGAAAAGGCGTATGGTGAGTTGTATGACAGATTAGACACTAAGGAAGGAGAAAAGGACTTGTACCGATTGGCTAGACAGAGGGACCAAGCTGCAAAGGATGTGCAGCAAGTTAGGGCGATCAAGGATAGAGATGGAAATGTGCTGACAAGCGAGGAGAGTGTGCTAAGAAGGTGGAAGGAATACTTTGAGGGGCTGATGAATGAAGAAAATGAGAGAGAGAGAAGGTTGGATGATGTAGGGATAGTGAATCAGGAAGTTCAGCGGATTAGCAAGGAGGAAGTGAGGGCAGCTATGAAGAGGATGAAGAATGGAAAGGCAGTTGGTCCTGATGACATACCTGTGGAGGCATGGAGATGTTTAGGAGAGATGGCAGTGGACTTTCTAACTAGATTGTTTAACACAATCCTGGAAAGTGAGAGGATGCCTGAGGAGTGGAGAAGAAGCATACTGGTACCGATTTTCAAGAACAAGGGCGATGTGCAGAACTGTAACAACTACAGAGGTATAAAGTTGATCAGCCACAGCATGAAGATTTGGGAAAGAGTAATAGAAGCTAGGTTAAGAGGAGAGGTGACGATCAGCGAGCAGCAGTATGGTTTCATGCCACGAAAGAGCACCACAGATGCGATGTTTGCTTTGAGAATGTTGATTGAGAAGTATAGAGAAGGCCAGAAAGAGTTGCATTGTGTCTTTGTAGATTTAGAGAAAGCTTATGACAGAGTACCGAGAGAGGAGGTGTGGTATTGTATGAGGAAGTCAGGAGTTGCAGAGAAGTATGTAGGAGTGGTGCAGGATACGTATGAGGGAAGTGTGACAATGGTGAGGTGTGCGGTTGGAATGACGGATGGGTTCAAGGTGGAGGTGGGATTACATCAAGGATCGGCTCTTAGCCCTTTCTTGTTTGCAATGGTGATGGACAGGTTGACGGACAAGATCAGGCAGGAGTCTCCATGGACGATGATGTTCGCGGATGACATTGTGATCTGTAGTGAGAGTAGGGTGCAGGTTGAGGAGAGCCTGGAGAGGTGGAGGTATGCACTAGAGAGAAGAGGAATGAAAGTCAGTAGGAGCAAGACGGAATACCTATGCGTGAATGAGAGAGAGGACAGTGGAATGGTCAGGATGCAAGGAGTGGAGGTGACAAAGACATCTGAGTTTAAATACTTGGGGTCAACTGTCCAAAGTAACGGGGAGTGCAGTAGAGAGGTGAAAAAGAGAGTGCAGGCAGGTTGGAGTGGGTGGAGAAGTGTGTCAGGAGTGATTTGCGACAGAAGGGTACCAGCAAGAGTTAAAGGGAAAGTTTACAAGATGGTTGTGAGACCAGCTATGTTATATGGTTTGGAGACAGTGGCACTGACGAAAAGACAGGAGGCGGAGCTGGAGGTGGCAGAGTTGAAGATGCTAAGATTTTCACTGGGAGTAACGAAGAAGGACAGGATTAGGAACGATTATATTAGAGGGACCGCTCAGGTTGGACGGTTTGGAGACAAAGCAAGAGAGGCAAGATTGAGATGGCTTGGACATGTGTGGAGGAGAGATGCTGAGTATATTGGGAGAAGGATGCTGAATATGGAGCTGCCAGGGAAGAGGAGAAGAGGAAGGCCAAAGAGGAGGTTTATGGATGTGGTGAGGGAAGACATGCAGGTGGCTGGTGTGACAGAGGAAGACGCAGAAGACAGGAAGAAATGGAAACGGATGATCCGCTGTGGCGACCCCTAACGGGAGCAGCCGAAAGTAGTAGTAGATTTAGTAAAGACAGTGCACTTTCCCTCCCCCCTCACCGTCCCTATGATTGTGCCATTGATCTCTTTCCCGGGGCCGCCCTTCCCACCGGTCGGTTGCATAACATCTCCGTCCCGGAGAAGGAGGCTATGCGCAATTATATCACAGAGTCCCTGGCCTCAGGAATCATAAGGCCCTCGTCTTCCCCGGTGGCAGCGGACTTCTTTTTTGTGGCAAAGAAGGAGGGCAGCCTGAGGCCTTACATAGATTATCGAATGCTACATAACATCACGGTGAAAAATAAATATCCACTCCCCCTTATGAGTTCCAGGTTCGAGCTACTCACTCACGCCACGGTGTTCACGAAGCTGGACCTGCGCAGCGCGTACCACCTGGTGCGCATCCGGGAAGGGGATGAATGGAAGACGGCCTTCAACACCCACCTAAGGCATTTCGAATACCTCGTTATGCCCTTCGGCCTCACCAACGCCCCGGCCGTCTTCAAGGCGTTGGTCAACGACGTGCTCCGGGACATGCTGAACACGTTCGCGGTGGTGTACCTGGATGACATCCTCGTGTTCTCCAGGACTGAGGAGGAACACCACCAGCATGTCCGCCTGGTCCTCCAACGGCTGCTGGAGAACAGGCTCTTCGTGAAAGCCGAGAAGTGCGTGTTCCACTCCGCCTCCGTGGAGTTCCTTGGCCACATCGTGGAGAAGGGGCTCGTCCGCACTGACCCCAGGAAGACCCGAGCGGTGGAGGAGTGGGCACGGCCCACTAACAGGACGCAACTCCAGCGCTTCCTGGGGTTTGCAAACTTCTACCGGCGCTTCATCAGGGGGTTCAGCCGTGTGGCCGCCCCCCTCACTGCACTCACCTCCAACCTCCGCCCCTTCTCCTGGACCACGGAGGCAGAAGCCGCCTTTTGGCCCTGAAGAGGCTGTTCACAACGGCTCCGGTGCTCGCCCACCCGGACCCGTGCAGGCAGTTCATCGTGGAGGTGGACGCATCGGACACGGGCATCGGAGCCGTCCTCTCCCAGCGGTCGGAGGAGGACCAGAAGATCCACCCGTGCGCCTTCTTCTCCCGGCGTTTCAGTCCTGCGGAGAAGAATTACGACATCGGCAACAGGGAGTTGCTGGCCGTCCACGCCGCCCTAGAGGAGTGGAGACACTGGCTGGAGGGAGCAGGGCAGCCGTTCATCGTATGGTCCGATCACAAGAACCTGACCTACGTGCGGACGGCTAAGAGGCTCAACCCCAGGCAGGCGCGCTGGGCTCTCTTCTTCAGCCGGTTCGACTTCACCCTCACCTACCGCCCGGGCACCAAGAACGTCAGGGCAGACGCCCTCTCCCGTCTGTTTCCCGAGGGGTCCCCTGACGCCCCAGACACCATCCTTCCCCCGGCCCGGGTGGTGGGTGTCGTCACCTGGGCCATCGGTGGTGAGAAGGGCCCAGCGCGCCCAACCCGACCCACGCAATGGACCCCGGAACCGGCTATTTGTGCCTCCCTGTGTCCGGCCCCAGGTGCTGGAGTGGGGCCACTCCAGCCATCTTGCTTGCCACCCCGGTGTCTACCGAACGGCGGCCTTCATCCGCAGGGGTTTCTGGTGGCCCACCATGGAGGCAGACACCAGAGAATTCGTGGCAGCCTGCACCACCTGCGCCCGCAGCAAGGCTCTCCATCGCCCTCCAGCAGGTCTCCTGCGCCCCCTTCCTGTCCCCGGCCGACCTTGGTCCCACATTGCCTTGGACTTTGTAACTGGCCTCCCCGTGTCGCAAGGCAATGACACCATTCTGACCATTGTCGACCGGTTTTCCAAGGCCGTCCCCTTTGTTGCCCTCACCAAACTCCCCTCTGCAGCCGAGACGGCGGACCTTCTCGTCTCCCACTTCGTCCGACCCCATGGGATTCCCCTGGACATTGTCTCTGACCGTGGTCCCCAGTTCACTTCGAAGGTATGGCAGGCCTTCTGTAAGGGGATTGGGGCCACGGTCAGCCTCTCCTCCGGGTATCACCCCCAGACCAATGGGCAGGCAGAGCGGGCCAATCAAGCCCTGGAGGCGGCTTTGCGTTGCGTTACCACCAGCAACCCCGCCTCCTGGAGCAAGTACCTGCCCTGGGTGGAGTACTCGTTCAACTCCATGGAGAGTTCGGCTACCGGTTTGTCCCCCTTCGAGTGTTCTCTTGGCTATCAACCTCCTCTGTTCCCCCATCAGGAGTTGGAGGTGGCGGTCCCGTCCACGAAGGCCCATCTCGTTTGGTAGACCGCCCGGGCCGCTCTGTTGCGAGCTACAGAGCGGGCCCGGCGCAGCGCCAACCGGCGGAGAGTGCCGGCTCCAGCTTATCGACCTGGCCAGAAGGTATGGCTCCTGGCCCGGGACCTGCCCTTCCCTACCATCAACCGGAAGCTGGCTCCCCGCTACGTCGGTCCCTACACCATCGACCGCATCGTCAACCCTTCGGCGGTGCGTCTCCATCTCCCTACCTCACTCAAGATCCATCCCGTCTTCCATGTCTCGCGCCTCAAACCGGTAGCCACCAGCCCCCTGTCTCCCCCTGTCCAAGCTCCTCCACCCCCCAGGATCCTCGACGGTGGTGACATGGTCTGGGATGTCGACCAGCTGCTCGCCGTACGCCGCCGGGGGCGTGGGTACCAATACCTGGTGGACTGGGTTGGCTATGGGCCCGAGGACCGCAGCTGGGTTCCCCGGTCCTACCTGGCCGACCCCGCACTCCTGGAGGAGTTCTATCGGGCCCACCCCAACGCCATCGGACGGTCGCCCGGTGTCTCCCGTAGGAGGGGGGGTCCTGTTGTGGTTACACCGCCCCGAGCTGCCTCCCCGGCACGTTCAAGCCACTCCCCCAGCTCGGACGTGCCGGAAACATCCCGAGCGCTGCACTGCACCAGGTGTTTGCCATCATCCATCAGGCACACCTGTGGCAATCAGGCAGCCTTCTACAAGAAGCCTCCCAGAACGTCTCTCTGTGCTTCGACGTACTGAACCCTGCGGTAAAGTTCTGACAAGCCCTCCAGCGTTCCTTGCATTCTGTTTATTCCCCAGTGTCTTACCTTCCTGTCTCTGTTTCCTCCCAAGACTCTCCCTCCGCGATTTCCACGGCTCCCCGCGTCTCCCTCGTCCCCAGCGACCTTCACGTTTTCTCCCCGGACCTCTCCTGCGATCTCCCCCCTTGTCCCTCTATCTGGAACCCTCCTTTCGGACTCGACTTCCCGGATCTCGGACCTGGACTTTCTCGGACAACCCCTCTTGGATCACGGACTGGACTTTCTTGCCAGGTGCACGCACATTTTTTCAACACCTCCTGGTCATTTGCATACCGCACCACACATAGGCTAAAAACACTCACGCATAGTTATACACGCAAACCACGGGACACCACACATAGTTTATTCACACATCCCACTAACAGAACGCCTTTTTCACCATACATTTCCCTCCAACAATAAAATGACCGGGCGGCATCTCGGTGGCCTTCTAAGGCTCGTAAAAATCAAATTAACAGTCAAAAAAAAAAGCCAACATTAGTCCAACTCACCGAACAGCGGGCGACGTAGTTCTGCCGGACTCCGTCGAAAAGAGAGAATGGAGCTCCGCCTCTAAATATAAACTGGGAAATATGACACCACCTCCGGTAGATGGCACGCTCTCCGGAAAAGGCGGCCCCCCACGCCGTTGTCACGGGAAACGTGACGCGACATCCGGCAAACGAGCGCCCTCCCCATAGACGGAAAAAAACAGAAAGGGGGAGAAAAAAAGAAAAAAAAAAGAAAAAAAGGGACAGTGTGTTTTTTCCAGAGACGGGTTAGGGTTACAGTTACAGGACCGTGTGTCCGAGGAAAGTGACGTGTTGTTGACAAAATTGGAGTTTGGAGAGACTAGCTTGGCGACCTTCTTGGGCCAGATGGCGTAAGAGAGAGACCGAGTCACGGCTGCACTGCGTTGTGGTGGGGGCACAAAGCAGGAGGTCGTCGACGTACTGCCATAGGGTTGAGCCGCGCGTCAGCGTAAGTGTGCTAAGGCTGTCTCGAAGCGCCGCGTTGTAGATCGTGGGGCTTTCACAATAGCCCTGACACAGCCTTGTCCATGTGTAAGGCCGACCGTCAAATAGGAACGCAAACCAGAACAGGGACGCTGAAGAAAGCGTTGGCAGGGTCCACAACGGTATACCGCCGTGCAGAAGGGGGAACCTGAGACATAAGGGTGTAGGGATTGGGGACGCAGGGCGTGCGGGCCCTGACAGCTGCATTTACTGCCTGAAGGTCTTGAACGAACCTCCATTCAGTGGGCTGTCCGGGTGGGCGTATCTTCTTCACGGGGAAGATGGGAGTGGAAACCGGGGAGGTGGGGCAAGGGACAATTATGCCCTTGACACGCAAGGCATTGAATACAGGGCAGATGCCATTAACCGCTTCCGGTTTCAAAGGGTACTGAGGTTGGTGGGGACGGAAGTCGGATTTCGGGGTAATGATGACGGGCTCACAATTACGTATGAGACCTACATCCTATTTCCCGTCAGCCCAAAGATGGGAGGGGATGTTGTGAAGCTGCGGAGCAAGTGCAGTGTGTGTGTGTGTGTATGGGCCTCAGTCACTGATGGTGAGGGGGCGGAAAGAGCCAACATTCGTGGCGTCACCGCAACGGTGGCGCTGACGTCTACCCGGTATAATTTTAGTGAGGGGTACCAGTCGCGGGAAGAGTCGGCGGGAAGCCAATCTGACGCCAGAGAAGCTTGTCGCGCGAGTGGACCCGTATCTGTCCACTGGGAACCCCGTGGTTTTACCAAGGAGACGTGCGGGACCGAGTCATCAACCGAAAACAACGCAGTTTGGTCGTTGTCTAATGTACACGTGACATGAGCGGTGCAGTGTAGGTTGTCCGTTGTCATGTAGGTCGATGCGTCCCCTGTTGTGGTGTGTGAGCAAGGGAGCAGAGCCACTGTGTGTATTGGGAGGCGGTAGGAGCCCACATGTAGACCCGTAGAGGGAGGGCGGGGTTATGTGTATGCAAAAAAATATTCGCTGCTGGTAACGAAGTGATGTACAGCCCTGATGAGGTGGAAACAACAGAGATGCCCAGTTGGATCATGCCATCTCTATCCAACAATTTAAATGGGCAGTTATCAGAAATTAAAACAGGCAATTTTGTTGATGAGCTGTCATCCAGGCAAACAAGCGCACAGGAACGGATAATGGCTCCGTGACACACGTACCACTTGCAACAGTGGAGAGGACCGTTTGGCCGCTCCGTGTTAACCGTGGCCGGCCGATAGGCGGTTCTCACCACCGTTCGTGTGGCTCCAGTGTCTAACAAGAAAGGCAGCCCAGCATTTGCAAGACGCAAGGTTATCATTGGCAGTTTTCGGAAAGCTAGCTCATGAGATACATACTGTCCAACTGGGGAAGCTAACAGCAAAGCAGAGTCTTCATTGCAAATCAGTGTATTTGGTTGTGTCTGTGCATTCATACGACCTGATGTGGCAGCAGATGTGTCCAGGACCCCCCCCTCCTCCTCCCATGTCGCCTGTCAGTCCGAACCCCGGTATGAGCCTCCCCGTGGGGCCCACTGGTTGTGAGGTCCGTTGCTCCATCCTCGGCCTCTTCCGCGCCTTTGGTTGATGCCCTTCACGGAGTGGACAGGGTTCAGCCCAGTGACCAGGCTGGCCACATGTGAAGCAGCAGTCGTCACCCGGTTGGGGGCCGCTGGGCTGGGCGTGTTGTCACGGGTTCTGACATCGTGAACGGTCCCCGGGTCTGTCCTGTTGCACAGGTTAGTAGGGTGAAGGAAGCCGCTGCAGCGCCATGGAGGAGAGAGAGAGAGGTGCGATGTTTGTCCTGAGCCTGCCTTGCCTTCTGTTCTTCTTCCTTTTTCTGCATTTGATCGTGGGCATGATCAGCATGTCTCAGCAAGTCTTCCAGTCGTCTCTTTCCGTATCCTACGCAGTGTGTTTCTATGGCTTTCCTAACTCCGTCCTGCAGGCCGGCCAGGAAATGTTTGCAGAGGTGAGTTTCCCATTGGCCTCTCGCCGTGGACGGGGGAGAGAGAACTGGTGGCGGTTGGGGTGTTGGTGGTGGTGGTGGTGTCAGACGGGGTGTCGGTGGTGGTCCCAGGATCGGTCTCATGGCGCCGCGTTGTTGGACAGGTTGTTGGACGCACCCGGAGTCGTCAGAGGGGTGTCCCAGAGACATCGCTATGAGCTGCGGATATAAGGAAGACAAAAGGAGAGAGAGAGGCTGGCTGCCATGTGAGTATGGCGGAGGGGTGGATGTCAGAGATGGATTAGGAGAGGTGTGTGAGAACGGGTCTTTGGTTGATACGTGAGCTGTCGTATCTCTGTCTTTGTCCGAGTCGTCGCTGCGCGTCATAGTCCTCTGTAGCCTTTTTCTTTCCCTACTTTCACACTCTTTCTCCCACATTCCCAAAATTCTTTCTTGCTCTGCCATATACTCTAACCATGTTGTAGGAATCTTTTTCCTTTCTAAGACCTTCGCTTTTCCCTTTTCCATGGACTGTCGGACTTTCATTAGTTTATTCTTGCTCAAAGTTCCTTCAACAGGAAACCCATGATCCTGCATCCAGTTTAAAATATATTTTACCGAGTCTTCACCATATTTCCTTATCACTCATTATCTGATAGATCGGACCCTCCATATCTATCGGGGGCGGTTTACTGCCCTTTTTTCCCTTTTATTTTCTTTTTTTCCCCTCAAAATTCACTTGATCCTACCAAATGACCACTTCTATTAGTGCGAGACCGAGGGTGAACAGCCGCTTAATTGTCAGTGCACGACCTCATCTGGTTTCAATAGTACGCGTTTTAAATGATCATTTTATCCTTTAAAGAATTCTGCTTACCCGTGCGATGAATCTCCCAGGGTTTTGCTGAGGGATCTCAGCGACACCGAACAAACGGACCACCCGCCTCTCCCTTTCTTCTTCTCAAACCTGGTGAGGTTATTGGGAGATCGGTGACTATGTTCTTGTCCCGAGATGATCAGTCAGCCGGTTGTCCGTCTGGCGGGGCGACGTGAGATCCCGCTTCTGACACCAAATTGTTGTGGATTTTCCTTTATCCTTTTAATGGGCTCTTGCCCCAGCAACCTCTGGGGAGAATAATCATCGGACAAATATTGAAGCAAACAGAGAATCTTTAATGCATCTGCAGATGGAGAGACATAAGGCCACACAGAGGTTCGTCTGTGAGGATATGCTCTGCCTCTGAGCTGGAGATAGTGGTTTTTTATACAACAGTCCGTCGCGTCATACACTATGTTTCCTGCGTCAACTAAGGTGTAATCTTACAAAGGTATGAAGGAAACATCTACGTTAATCACGTTCTGTGCCTCGTGAGTGTCTGTACGCCTGTTGCACTTGTCTTTTGCTGTACCTGGCCGTTCCTGGGATGCGGCAACGGGGAGGCAAGCATAGTAACAGTTGCTATGTGGCCCCATGGAAGGTACGCATGAGAACAATGGTTATGTGTGTCTGCAGTGAGTGAGAAGTTTCATACACACAGACAAGTGGAAAACTACAGAGTACATACGGAGTGCATATGGAGATCATTTTGTACTCCACATACATCACCAACATCCTGCTCAGCTCTCCCCTTCTCAGCCTCCTCCTGCTCAGCTGCACCACTCTCCTCTCAGAGCCTCACCGCAGCCACATCGTCATGACACGACTGGTACGAATGCCATTGCGAGGTACTTGGTGCGCCGAGAGCTTGTGAATTCCGGTCTCATCCAGTTCAACGAGCGCCCAGAAAATTATTGGGCATGGAAGTCCTCTTTCTTCAACGCCATTGAAGGACTGAACTTAACTGCCAGCAAGGAGCTCGACCTCTTGACAAAGTCGTTAGGAAAAGAGTTCTCAGAGCACGTTACAAGGATTCGCTATGTGCACGTCACCGACCCTGTAGTGGGCCTACAACATGTCTGGGAACGCCTAGAAGAGTGCTCCCCTGAAGTGATCGAGAGAGCGCTCTTCGAGAGGATAGAGAACTTTCCAAAAATCTCTCAGAAAGACCCCGTAAAGTTGAGGGAACTGGGAGACCTGCTGATGGAGTTAGACTCTGCTAAGTGTGAGGGCTACCTGCCGGGGCTCTCGTACCTGGACACCGCCAGGGGTGTCAACCCGATCGTTGAGAAGCTGCCACACAGTCTACAAGAGAGGTGGATAACTAAGGGTTCCCAGTACAAAGAGCAGCACCATGCCCCCCCCCCCATTCACCTTCTTCGCAGACTTCCTCTGCAGCGAGGCACACAGAAGAAACGACCCCAGCTTTACTCTCCCTTCAGCTCCCTCGAAAACGTCCAACAAGTCCTCCACAGGGTTCTCAAAACATGAGCGATCAGAAAAGGAATCAAGACACGCCAAAACGAATGTCTCCACCCACAAGACAGAGGTCTCAACAAACCGCTCAGCTTCTCAGTCACGCAGTTCGAGCAGCATGCCTGGCGACAAAGGGAAACAATGTCCCATCCATCAGAAGCGCCATCCTCTAAAGAAATGTCGGGGTTTTTGAAGCAAGTCTCTTGAGGAGCGCAAAGCCTTTCTGAAAGAGAATGGTGCCTGCTACAGGTGTTGCTCCTCCACAACTCACTTGGCGAAGAACTGTAAGGCAACTTTGAAGTGCAGCGAATGTGAGAGCGATGACCATATAGCGGCGCTCCACCCTGGACCTCCTCCACGGGACAAAAAAGACAAGGACCCCACCTCAGAGCATGGCGGGGAGAGTGAAGAGGAGGCGCCTCCACCAGCAGTCACCTCTAAATGCACAGCACACCCAGACAGAGCTAGTAACGTCTACATCGTCCTGGACGACCAGAGCAACAGATCTCTGGCGAGGTCTGATTTCTTCCACCTCATCCAAATCAGAGGTTCAGACTCACCGTACACCCTGCGTACATGTGCAGGAGTCACCGATACATCTGGAGGAAGAGCCACAGGGTTCTTGGCGGAGTCGTTGGATGGAAAAAACAAGTGTGCTGCTTCCAACACTCATTGAGTGCAACCATATGCCTGACGATCGGTCAGAAATCCCGACCCCAGAAGCTGCACAGCACCACAGCCACCTGAAGTCCATCGCTCGCAGAATCCCTCGCCTGGACCCTGATGCCCAGATCCTGATACTTCTGGGACACCACATCCTTCAGGTCCACAAAGTCAGGGAGCAACGCAATGGTCCTCCCAGCGCCCCCTATGCCCAACGTCTAGACCTGGGTTGGGTGGTTATAGGGGACGTGTGCCTGGGTTCAGCCCACAAGCCAGCAGCTGTGACTTCCTATCGCACCAGCGTGCTAGAAAACGGAAGGCCATCTCTCCTCACTCTGTGCCCCAACCGTCTCCAGGTCAAGGAAAGGTTCCTCCTTACAGCATCAAACATGACACCCCAGTCCCTGATGACGACAAAGTGGGGCTTTCCATCGAAGATCGTCTGTTCCTGGAGTTCATGGACAGAGAGATGGTGATGGACGACACCAACAGCTGGGTGGCGCCTCTCCCATTCCGATCCCCTCGTCGACGGCTCCCGAACAATCGAGACCAAGCTCTCAGCAGACTTACCTCTCCCCGCCGCACCCTGGAAAGAAAGCCTAAGATGAAAGCCGACTTCGTCACACCTTCATGCAAAACATCTTTGATCGCGACCAGGCTGAGTTGGCCCCACCACTACCGGAGGGAAGTGAGTGCTGGTACTTACTTATCTTCGGCGTCTACCACCCTCAAAAGCCAGACAAGATCAGGGTTGTCTTCGATTCCAGCGCTCAACATCACGGCATCTCCCTGAACGATGTGCGTGCTACTTACCGGCCCGGATCTGAACAACAGCTTGCTGGGAGTCTTGCTGCGCTCCCGAAGAGAAACAGTGGCTGTCATAGCGGACATCGAGCAGATGTTTCACAGCTTCGTCGTTCGAGAAGACAACAGAGATTTCTTGTGTTTCCTGTGGTTCAACAACAACGACCCCAACCGAGAGATTGCCGAGTATCGCATGAAAGTCCACGTATTCGGCAACTCACCATCCCCAGCTGTCGCCATCTATGGACTTCACCGAGCAGCAGAACACAGCTCCAGGGAACACGGAATGGATGCCAAGCACTTAGTGGAACGCGACTTCTACGTCGACGACCGCCTCGCTCTGGCTGGGTTGCGTCCCGAGGGGCAGCCGTGAGTAGAGGGAGGAGTCGTTGGCAGCTTGACTGGAGGTGGCCACTTGCTGTGTATTTAGCATAGCAGCACACTCAGCTGCTCCCTCAACCTGTAGTGCGATGGTAATTGCTCTGGACAGCAGCAGATCGTCTTTTTCCAGCAGGAGAGTCTCACGCACCTTTGCGTTGTTGGTGTGTTCGATTAGCTGGTCGCGAACCATCTCGTCCTGAAGCGCGCCAAACTTGCATGAGCTAGCTAGCCCTCGCAAATTAGCTACGTACTGCCGCACAGACTCACCAGGCAGTTGGTGTCGCTGACGGAATATAAATCGCCGAAGGAGGGCACTCTGTGGAGCAGCGAAATGGGTGCTCATAAGTCCCACAGCTTCGTCAAAGTTTGTGACGTTCCCCAGAGTCCCGAGCACACGATGACCCTCTGCTCCCAAGCAGTGTAGCAACAGAGCCGTCTTCCTAGCCTGGCTCACGTCGTCGAGCCCTGAGGCGATGATGTAATTTTCAAAACTATGTAGCCAGCGAGTCCATGGTACCGGAGGCTCGCCAGGTAACGCCAGGAAGGGGGCAGGTGGTGGGAGAGAGATATCAGCCATCCTCGTCGCCAATATTGTATTGAGAAATCACGTCAGGACACAGCGCTGTCGCTCGACACAACCTCTACGTTGCATTCTTTATTTAGACTGACACAGCATCACAGGCAGACCCGATCAAACAACCCAGAGCCCGCAGGCATCACCAAGCGATCCCAGCACAATAGAACAGCACCAAATCAAATGCAGCACTGTCGATGTGTGCAGACATAACAAGGGGCTTACCAGCGTTTCCCATTGGAAGTAACAACCCCTTTCAGCCCGCGATTTAGCAAACACCGTTCACATGTGTCGCACCGGGCATTCATGCAGCATAAGCCTCGGTTTGTAGCTAAGAGCCGTTCACAATGTGCTGCACGAGGCCTACCTACACATGTTGCTAGTGCTAGCTAACGGTAGCTAGTACAAGAAGTGAATCTCTTGTGCTGCTTAGCTACGGGTGCTTAATAGTGACGAGCATAATCGTTCAATAAACATTAGGCTCACATGCATCGAAACTGACGATATTAAATGATTCCAAGTAGAAAATTCAACAAGCCAACTAGCTAGATAGCATTTGCCTTGGCGTGGGACTGACAAGCTAGCATAAGCTAACGTGAGCTAGTGAAAATTCGCACACATTAAAATGACATCTGGATGTAACGTTATATGTATATAGACATCTCCGATATCGTTATGCAAGCAGGTGAGCGGCTAACGTTAAACCGGAATTAAGCAAGCGAGACTGTGTGGCTAGCTAGAATTAGCAGGCCCCGTTTATAGCAGCTAGCAGCAGGTCTGTCTTCTAACGTCAGCGTAGCCAATCGCTCGGTTGGTTGTCGGTGTGATAACGTGGCAATATTCGCTAACTTTTAAAAAAAAAAAAATTCGCTAACTAACGTTAGCTAGCTTATGCTAGCTAGTCGTTTCCTAGCCAGGCTAGCTAGCTATGAACGTATAAACTGCCGTGCGATAACGTTATAATTAGCTTTAATCAGTCACTTAAAAATCACACCCGAGTGTGCCAAAATGTTACAAAAACATGTCGATATTCAATGTTTACTGGGCTTTTTCGCGCTTCGGCTCACTTCTTACCGAGAAATTGGCACTTGGCACAAGTTGGCCGTGAACTTGACTTCTCCTCAGGGCTCCAAGCAGTGAAAAGAAAAATGGCATAAAATCAAGAGATTTTGAGAACCAAAGTTTGGCTACGTCAGTAGTCACGTGACATACTGGATGGAAAAATAGTCTTTGGTTTTAAGTCAGTCAAATACATTGAACCAATGAGGCCCTGATTTCCATTGAATTAAAGTGATTTTAATACATATATAGACCCAAAATATCATAAATACCATTATATCGGGTCCAATCAAATAAAAAACACGCTTTAATTGAATGGCAGCATATGATCACTTTTTACTGTGTGGATGCAAACAGTGAAACTTATGTAACCCCTTTTTCACTGGCGGGTGAAGTAATACTTGGAGTAGTATTGGTCGAGGATCAATGACCACACCGGGTTATAGAACTCAGGTTTAATCGTGGCTCAGTAGGCAGACGTAATAACCATACGTGGTAGTGGTGTAACCATAATAACAGTCCGGGTAGTACATAGCACCTATTGTAGTTCCAGTGGATATACATGGCGTTATATCACTACAACCAGCTGCACTGATGTTTGCTCGGGAGCTACAGACGCCTGTGGATCTGGTCTTTGGCAAGCCGCCAAACCCACCAGTACGAGTGCCGCCGGGCCAGGACTATGTAGACGCACTACAGGACCGGATGGAGGCTCCTCATCAGCTGGCTCCAGAAAATATGGCTTCTGCAGGGGAAAGGCAGAAGAGAGCCTATGATGTACGTTGCCACTGCAAAGAGTACCAGCAGGGGGACAACGTATGGGTGTATAACCCACGGCGAACGAAGGGACGGTCCCCAAAGCTGAACAGCAACTGGGAGGGGCCCTGCCTCATCCTGAAGAGGATCTCAGAGGTCATCTATAGAGTGAAGCTCCACAGCCGCCCTCGGATAGTCATCCTTCACCAAGATCGCCTCGCACCTTACTTAGTACAGACCAGGCTACCGGGGTCCAGGGAGGGGGTAAGGACACTGCTGGATCAAGCCAACCTCCCTGGATGTCAGCAAGGAGCTACCATTAGAGCACCTTGTTTTGGGCCAGGGAGGGGGCGGGGACACTGGGTTTACAGAGCTGGCCAGGAATGGAAACAGCGGTGACGTCGACGTCGACGGTGGGGGCTCAGACCCAGCGGATGCAGAGCCGCCCCCGTCATCCATCAGCAGCCCGCGGCAAGGAGCAGCCCGGGATGGGAGAGCTGCTCGGCGGAAGAAACCCTCATGGTGGATGGACCCATCCACATGGGATTCGGGTTAGGCCAACGGGACGTTGGTCTTTCAAGGAAGGAGGCAGTGTGGCGAATTCAACTAGAGTGTTCCTGCTCCAAGTTCATTTGCATGTTACCCACGATGCAACTGAAATGTCGATGTTTTGGTTATGTTGTGGGCTATTGAACACGTTAAAAACGGGCATATCTGTTACAGATAGCGGGGATGCGGTGCAAGGTGATGGGGACGTTACGAGAGAAGTTGATTAGACAACATGCTATTTCCCACCATGAGGGTAAAGAGTAGGCAAATAGATAAGGTCGCTTCTGTGGCCAAGAAAAGGATCAAGCTGAGACCAAAACGAATTTGTGACTGTTATGACTAGCTTGGCTTGCGGTCATTAAAAGCTTGCTTGTTAACTCTGAAAGGTTTGCTGAGAAGTCCATTATTTGACCACGTCAAAATATCATCATGTTGATTTTATGTCAACCCATTTGGCCCCGTTACACTGGGAGGAGCCATTACATATGAAGCCCCTGCCCCCCCCCCAAAAAAAACAAACAAAAACAAAACAAAAATAAAAAATGATGTCAGTCATTTATTTGCGACTGTTGTGCGGACTGTGTGTGTTGAGCAGCGACCCCCGGTACACCCTTGTTACAGTCGTTTTTGCTGACCCGGAAGTTGTACTGTCAAGCAAGCGCCACAAACAACGCGCGCGGACAGCCTGGACACGGCAGCACTGGCACATCCTACAAGATTAATAAAGTGTGAGTATTAATCATATACGTTTTGATGCAAGCTGTGCCTTGCCCCTTTAAGGAGAGGGCTTAGTGGGTATTGTGTGTGTGTGTGGGGGGGGGGGGTGATGTAGACGCAGCCGTGTGTGTGTGTGTGTGTGTGTCTGTGTATTTTCTGTTTGTAGCCGCAGCCGCGGAGACTCTAGTTTGCCGACAGATAGGAAGGTAGCCACCGTTACCAGTGATGATTTGTATGCATCACGGGGAGGGAGGGAGGGAGGCTGCCGTGTGTTAAATGGGACTGCAGTGCAGTGCAGTGGCCGGCCCGTTCTCCACCGCAGAGTTGGTCCGGACTCTTTATGAAGTTGTTACCAGCTACGAGCCAGGCTAAGCTAAATAGACTAGCGAGACACCCACCAGAGGCTTCCAACTACGGTTCGGAGCCGCGACGCTGGAGAGGTAACAGTACTAGACGTGCTGCTGCACTAGACGTTTTGTTGTTTTGTTGTGTTAAGTTACAAGTAAAGCTGAGCGTCGCTGTGTAAGTTAGCTTTTACCTAATCAACGTTAGCCAACTTGCTAAGTAGGCTGTTGCTCTGCGTGCGCGTTTTCATTTTTGGGGTAGCATGCGGCGATAGCTTTTGTTAAAAAGCATGCTAATTTGCCCTGGGAATCAGTGGAGGCTGATGGAAGTGCCCCATTTGTATCTTAACTGTCATCTTCTTCTCTCTATAGACACTGTGGGACCTGAGCAGGACCCAAACAGACCTCACCTACGATGCAGTCCCAGGTAGACCAGTATAGTATGGTCTATAATAGCAGATCATGATCCAGCTCAAGGTTATTGTAGTTCACTAAAACTGAACTAAAACCAGGTGTGAAAAGAGAAGAAAAAAAACAAAAAAAAACGTTTCAGTTCACTGAAATAAAAATAAAACTTGACTTTAGAGGAGCAAGAAGAGGAAGCGAGTGAAGGCAGAGCCGAAGATCAAATGGTGGAAGTTGAAGAAGGAAAACTGTTGTGTGGAGTTCAGGCAGGGGTTAAGACAGGCACTGGGTGGATAGTGGAGAGTTGCCGGACGGCTGGGCAACCACTGCAGAAATAGTGAGGGAGACAGCTAGGAAGGTACTTGGTGTGTCGGCAGGACAGAGGAAGGAAGACAAGGAGACTTGGTGGTGGAGTGAGGAAGTACAGCAAAGTATACAGAAGAAGAGGTTGGCAAAGAAGAAATGGGATAGTCAGAGAGATGAAGAAAGTAGACAGGAGTACAAGGAGACACAACTTAAAGCTAAGAGAGGTGGCAAAGGCAAAAGGCGTATGGTGAGTTGTATGACAGGTTAGACACCAAGGAAGGAGAAAAGGACTTGTACCGATTGGCTAGACAGACGGACCGAGCTGCAAAGGATGTGCAGCAGCTTAGGGTGATGAAGGATAGAGATGGAAATGTGCTGACGAGCGAAGAGAGTGTGCTGAGAAGGTGGAAGGAGTACATTGGGGGGCTGATGAATGAAGAAAATGAGAGAGAGAGAGCAGGTTGGATGATGTGGGGATAGTGAATCAGGAAGTGCAGTGGATTAGCAAGGAGGACGTGAGGGCAGCTATGAAGAGGATGAAGAGTGGCAAGGCAGTTGGTCCTGATGACATACCTGTGGAGGCATGGAGATGTTTAGGAGAGATGGCAGTGGGGTTTTTAACTAGATTGTTTAACTCAATCTTGGAAAGGGAGAGGATGCCTGAGGAGTGGAGAAGAAGCATACCGGTACCGATTTTCAAGAACCAGGGCGATGTGCAGAACTGTAGCAACTACAGAGGTATAAAGTTGATCAGCCACAGCATGAAGATTTGGGAAAGAGTAATCGAAGCTAGGTTAAGAGGAGGAGAGGTGACGATTAGCGAGCGGCAGTATGGTTTCATGCCACGAAAGAGCACCACAGATGCGATGTTTGCTTTGAGAGTGTTGATGGAGAAGTATAGAGAAGGCCAGAAGGAGCTACATTGTGTCTTTGTAGATTTAGAGAACGCATAAGCCAGGGTGCCGAGAGAGGAGATGTGGTATTGTATGAGGAAGCCGGGAGTTGCCGAGAAGTATGTAGGAGTGGTGCAGGATATGCACGTGGAAGTGTGAGAGTGGCGAGGTGACAGATGGGTTCAAGGTGGAGGTGGGATTACATCAAGGATCGGCTCTGAGCCCCTTCTTGTTTGCAATGGTGATGGACAGGTTGACGGATGAGATCAGGCAGGAGTCTCCATGGACGATGATGTTCGCGGATGACATTGTGATCTGTAGCGAGAGTAGGGTGCAGGTGGAGGAGAGCCTGGAGATGTGGAGGTATGCACTGGAGAGAAGAGGAATGAAAGTCAGTAGGAGCAAGACGGAATACCTGTGTGTGAAAGAGAGGGAAGACAGTGGAATGGTCAGGAGTGGAGGTGACGAAGGCATATGACTTTAAATACTTGGGGTCAACAGTCCAAAGTAACGGGGAGTGCAGGAGAGACGTGACGAAGAGAGTGCAGGTAGGGCGGAGAAGAGTGTCAGGAGTGATTTGCGACAGAAGGGTGCCAGCAAGAGTTAAAGGGAAGGTTTACAAGATGGTTGTGAGACCAGCTATGTTGTATGGTTTGGAGACAGTGGCACTGACGAAAAGACAGCAGGAGGCGGAGCTGGAGGTGGCAGAGTTGAAGACGCTAAGGTTTTCACTGGGAGTGACGAAGAAGCACAGGATTAGGCACGATTATATTAGAGGGACCGCTCAAGTTGGACGGTTTGGAGACAAAGCAAGAGAGGCAAGATTGAGATGGCTTGGGCATGTGTGGAGAAGGATGCTGAATATGGAGCTGTCAGGGAAGAGGAGAAGAGGAAGGCCAAAGAGGAGGTTTATGGATGTGGTGAGGGAGGACATGCAGGTGGCTGGTGTGATAGAGGAAGATGCAGAAGACAGGAAGAAATGGAAACGAATGATCCGCTGTGCCGACCCCCAACGGGAGCAGCCGAAAGTAGTAGTAGTAGACTTTAGAGGAAAAAACAAATAAACAAACAAACAAACAAACAAACAAAGTGAAACGATATTGTGCACTTTCAAAAGTAACTAAGATAAAATCCAAATGTTCCTCTTCGGCAGTCTGTCAAAACGATGATGACTGTGATGCAGTTTAAGCGGAGCAAGTTCACCTGTGTGTCATCAGGCCCGCATTAGAGTGACAATATCGAAATAATAGTGAAGAAGAAGACAAAAACAAAGTAAAAAAAAAGTATGGGAGAGCATGGTGAGGGCTGGTCTTGGTTTGTGCCTGCCTAGATGTGTCTATCTGAGCAGTTGGCATTGGTCTGACTTACTGTACCCTTACTGTCTTTCAGCCAATGGAGTATCTTTTCCGGGATGACTGCACTGATGCCGATCCCGAGGATGGAGTGGTTGGTGGTGGTGTCCGAGATCCCTTGCCCCCTGTCAGAAGTGAACCTCGCTGCCCTTCAGGGATTAATAAATCTCATGACATCGACCTGGTGTGATCAGGAGCTCTATATTCAGACAGTTGATCTTGTGCGAAGACTGTGTTCTTGAAGATGACAGTCCCAGGTCCCACATTTTGCAATTTTGTCCCCTCCTTTGGTAGCAAGAAATATTTTTGCTCTTTCTGTCTCTGGCCACTGAGGATGGTAAGATTCATCGATTCACACTGGTGAAGCTAGCCAGCCAGCCAGCCTTTCAGCCAGCCAGTCTGTCAGCCAGCCAGTCTGTCAGCCAGCCAGCCAGTCTGTCAGCCAGCCAGCCGCATGCATGTTCAAGATTTTGACTGC
>NW_026611161.1:102500-119599 GCF_029633865.1 Lampris incognitus | reverse complement strand
ACCCTGGACTGGAAGGCCTCCAGCCATCACAGGGCCCACACACACACACACACACACACACACACACACACACACAGAGAGACACAGGTTTGTACATGTGGTTTTCGGCTTCGAACAGCTGGTTCAGATGTGGAGGTGAAGGGTACTGTCTACAAGGCCTGCATGTGGCCTTTCCTGGCCAGTGGGGTTACTGAACAGTCACCATGATGAAGCAGTTCAGCCCCTGAAGCAGCAGAGACTCTCCTTCACAAACTACTACACCGGATGTTGTGCACCTTCCCTCATACCCTGCAAGCCAAGACCGGAAGGAGCACGATGAGGACATTCCGCCACAGCCTCACACGAAACCCGTGCGGGACGTCAGTCCCGTCCCAGCACCTCCTCCCCCCTCCTGATGAAACCCAAACAACAGAGAAGCACCCCTCAAGTCCATGCCAATTACTATCCACTGTTTCACATCCGCCGAAGCCCCGCCAAATTTACACCACATGACTGGCGGGACTCGTTTGCGAAGGAAAACACATGAATGAATCGCAGCAGCACACACCTGAAGTACACGCACACACACACACACACACATACACAAAACACCAGGACCCTGCCTGAACACTGCACAACATATATCAATATAATAAAGCTGAAGTACACACACACACCCAGCATCCTGTCTGAATACTGCGGAACGTATACATATCCTATATAATACACAACATATATAATATATAATACACAACATATATAATACAAAATACAGAACAAATATAATATATAATAAAGCTGAAGTACACAGACACATCCAGGATGGTGTCTGAATACTGCTGAACATATATAATATATAACACAGAACGTATAATATATACAATACAGAACATATATAATACAGAACATATAATATATATTATAATACAGAGCATATAATATATATAACACAGGACATATATAATATATATAATACAAAACATATAATATATATAATACAGAAGATATATATATATAATACAGACCATATATTATATATATAATGCAGACCACATATAATACAGGGCCACCAAACTATATATAATACATGACGTATATAATATATAATACAGAAGCTATATAATATATATAACAAAGAACATACTATATACTATATATAATACAGACCATATATAATACAGATATATATTATTATATAATACATGACATATATTTTATATATATATATATATATATATATAATACAGACCATATATAATACAGAATATATAATATATAATACAGAAGCTATATAATATATAATACAGAAGATATATAATACATATAATACATGATGTATATAATACAGAAGATATATAATATATATATAATACAGGCCATATATAATACAGAAGATATATAATATATATAATGCAGGACATATATAATATATTTATAATACAGACCATATATAATACAGAAGATATATAGTAGAGAGCAGCAAGAGAAGCCATGAAGACGTCATGTGAGTAGGTGTTTACATGAAGCGCTGTGTTGTTGTGACGGAGGAGAGGTGGAGGCCTGCCTGTGGTCCCTGCTGCTCTGCATCCCCAGCAGCGAAACCCTGCGGGGCGGATCCACCTCAGACGTGTCTTTGGGCTGCGAGGTTTGATTTCTTTTAGCGGGGTGTAAAGATGAGGTGACGCAGCCTGCATCTTAATCTGCCACAGGTCCGAAACATCACAGGAAGCTTTTCTTCACCTTGCAGTCAAACACTTCCAATATCCCAGAGTCCAGCAGGATGAAGACATGCAGGAGCATGGCTTCACATGTCCGCGAGGTCAGAATACAAGGCCATGCAGCGCAGGGGGGGGGGGGGCAGCAACAATCCACAGAAAGACAGGAAGAAAGAAAAAGAAACGGGCAGAAAAAAGAAGAAAGAAGGAAAGAAAGAAAGAACGGGGCAGAAAAAGAAAACAGAAAGAAGGAAAGAAAGAAAGAAAGAAAGAAGAAGAAGAAAGAAAGAAAGAAAGAAAGAAAGAAAGGGGCAGAAAAAGAAGAAAGAAAGGAGGAAAGAGAGAAAGGAAGGAAGGAAGGAAGGAAGGAAGGAAGGGAAGGACGGACGGAAGGAAGGAAGGAAGGAAGGAAGGAAGGAAGGAAGGAAGGAAGGAAAGAAACAATGAAAGAACAGAAAGAACAAAGAAAAGAAAGAGAAAAAGGAAAAAGAATGAAAGACAAAGAAAGGAAAGAAGCAAAAGAAATGATATGAAAGAAAGAAGAAAGAAAGAAAGAAAGGAAAAGAAAGAAAGAAAGAAAAAGAAAGAAAGAAAGAAAAAGAAAGAAAAGAAAGAAAAAGAAAGAAAGAAAAAGAAAGAAAAGAAAGAAAGAAGAAAGAAAGACAGACAGAAAAAGAAAGAAAGGAAAGAAAAGAAAGAAAAAGAAAGAAAGAAAAAGAAAGAAAAGAAAGAAAGACAGAAAAAGAAAGAAAGGAAAGAAAAGAGAGAAAGGAAATAAAAGAAAGATAGAAAGAAGGAAGAAAGAAAAAGAAAGATAGAAAGAAAGAAGGAAGAAAGAAAAATAAAGATAGAAAGACAGAAAGATAGAAAGATAGAAAGACAGGAAAAGGAAGAAAGAAAGAAAAGAGAAACAAGCAAACAAAGCGTGTTGAAAGGACAGAGAGACGGATGGACGGATGGATGGATGGACAGGCGGATGGATGGATGGATGACAGGCGGATGGATGTGTATATGGAGGAACAGGGGTTAGTCATCAGCGTAGTAACGTCACTGGCGGCCATACTGTTGATGATGATGTTTTCCATGAATGAAAACGTCGCGTTGGCAGGGTTTTTCTTTTTCTTTTTAAATTTCACAACTCTCTCCTTCCTTTTAGAGAGAGAGAGAGAGAGAGAGAGAGAGGAGAGAGAGAGAGAGAGAGAGAGAGAGAGAGAGAGAGAGAGAGAGGGAGGGAGGGAGAGAGAGAGAGGGGGGGAGAGAGAGAGAGAGAGAGAGAGAGAGAGAGAGAGAGAGGAGAGAGAGAGAGAGAGAGAGAGAGAGAGAGAGAGAGAATGTGTGTGTTTCCTGAAGTAATGCTGATAGCCAGTGTAAGCTCTGGCAATTCATCTCAGCAGAACGATGCTGTGGTTCCCTGATAACTAGTATCTCTGTCTGTCTGCCTGTCTGCCTGTCTGCCTGTCTGTCTGTCTGTCTGCCTGTCTCTCTCTCTCTCACACACACACACACACACGCACACACACAACACACGTGCACCGCCCATTCTTACTGCTGTTTCAAACCTCTGGCCCAACTGTGAACATGTAGGTGGTGAAAGCGATCGAGTGCAACTGCCCTACGTTCTTAGCAACTTCCGTGAAGGTGCCTTTGAGCAAGCAAGCGCACTCAGCCTGTCTGCTGCCCTGTTTGCGCTGCTGTGCATTCAGCAGTAGAACCGTGTGACGCGCGAGGACTGCAGGCTGCAGCGGGGCCGGCTGCAAGGCCACGCTGTGGACAGACACATGCGAAGGCGCGGGTTTAAACCTGCGTCATGTATGTGACGTGACACGTGTGTGTTTGGAGCAGCCAGCCGACCCCGAGCACGTGCGTGTCACATTCGTGATGCACAGCATCTGTCCTGCCGCCTACTCTCAACACGATCCGCACTGTGGTCTCCACTGCATCACCCTAACACACCACGAAGGCCATGAGCAGCCTTGAAGACGGCAGCCAGCAGGCTCGTGCTCGTGCCCGTGCCCGTGCTCGTACCCGTGCCTGTGCTCGTGCCCGTGCTCGTACCCGTGCTCGTGCTCGTGCTTTGGCACATGTCAGTAAAGACCGGTGAAGATGAACACGGAGAGAGAAAGTTGCCGTGGGATTGATTCCCACTCCAACCTGCATCTAATCGCCATAGCTTCCCCGGTGGCCAAGCCAGCGCGTGCAGCCCGAGGTCAGCCATTCAGCGGAGGCCTGAGGAGGCCACGCCCCCCACAGCTGGCGTCAGCGCACGAACAAAAGACCTATCTGCACCAGGGGTAGTTTGCAAAACATGATGCACGGAGAAAACCCCTCTATGACGTAAACAGAATATTGATAAACGCTGAAGGGAATTAGCCTCCGTCACCCAGAGGCTTCCCTCCACCCACCTGACAGCGAATAACAGACTGCTGCTGCTGCTGCTGCACACCCAGACCGAGAACCTACAGAGGCCTAACCAACACCCCTCTTTACTCCGTTTCCACCCACCTCCACTGAGAAAAAGGACATAAAGGGGTGTAGATGTAGAGGACAGTGATGGAGGTGTCGATGTATAAAGGCTATAAAGGGGTGTATATGTAGAGGACAGTGATGGAGGTGTCCATGTATAAAGGATATAAAGGGGTGTAGATGTAGAGGACAGTGATGGAGGTGTCCATGTATAAAGGATATAAAGGGGTGCAGATGTAGAGGACAGTGATGGAGGTGTCCATGTATAAAGGATATAAAGGGGTGTAGATGTAGAGGACAGTGATGGAGGAGTCCATGTATAAAGGATATAAAGGGGTGTAGATGTAGAGGACAGTGATGGAGGTGTCCATCTATAAAGGATATAAAGGGGTGTATATGTAGAGGACAGTGATGGAGGTGTCCATGTATAAAGGATATAAAGGGGTGTAGATGTAGAGGACAGTGATGGAGGTGTCCATGTATAAAGGATATAAAGGGGTGTAGATGTAGAGGACAGTGATGGAGGTGTCCATGTATAAAGGATATAAAGGGGTGTAGTTGTAGAGGACAGTGATGGAGGTGTCCATGTATAAAGGACATAAAGGGGTGTAGATGTAGAGGACAGTGATGGAGGTGTCCATGTATAAAGGATATAAAGAGGTGTAGCTGTAGAGGACAGTGATGGAGGTGTGGGACGGACCAGAGGCGTTACTGGGGGTGTAGCTGTAGAGGACAGTGACGGAGGTGTGGGACAGACCGGAAGTGTTAGTCTTGTCAGTAGAACGTCTTACTCCAGCTTCTCACCAGTCTAAGAGAACGTGGGTCCTAACGTAGGCGAGTCGTCTTTCTACTCGCCTCCATATTGGACTGGTGTAACACACAGGATCCCACGTGTTGTCTACATAGTAAGGATGTTGGTGCGTTTGATACCCCCACCCCGGGGGTCGTCACGTGAGTGTTTGTCATACGTGGCCTGGTCTGCTGCATCCGGTGGGCCCAGGGACCAGGGCCCTGCCTGCAGCTGCACCCCAAGAGGAAACACCGAGGGCGCTGTGATAGGACGCTGACGCGGGGCAGGCTAAGCTAACTGCTAGCCCATGCAGACCGGCAGTTCCGGCAGTCATACTTGCATTCACTCTTGGACAGTGATATATATATATATACACACACACACACACATATATATACATATATATATACATACACACACAAACACAGACACACACACACGTGTGTGTGTGTGTGTATGTATGTATGTATGTATGTATGTACACTACCGTTCAAAAGTTTGGGATCACATTGAAATGTCCATATTTTTGAAGGAAAAGCACTGTACTTTTCAATGAAGATAACTTTAAACTAGTCTTAACTTTAAAGAAATACACTCTATACATTGCTAATGTGGTAAATGACTATTCTAGCTGCAAATGTCTGGTTTTTGGTGCAATATCTACATAGGTGTATAGAGGCCCATTTCAAGCAACTATCACTCCAGTGTTCTAATGGTACAATGTGTTTGCTCATTGGCTCAGAAGGCTAATTGATGATTAGAAAACCCTTGTGCAATCATGTTCACACATCTGAAAACAGTTTAGCTCGTTACAGAAGCTACAAAACTGACCTTCCTTTGAGCAGATCGAGTTTCTGGAGCATCACATTTGTGGGGTCAATTAAACGCTCAAAATGGCCAGAAAAAGAGAACTTTCATCTGAAACTCGACAGTCTATTCTTGTTCTTAGAAATGAAGGCTATTCCATGCGAGAAATTGCTAAGAAATTGAAGATTTCCTACACCGGTGTGTACTACTCCCTTCAGAGGACAGCACAAACAGGCTCTAACCAGAGTAGAAAAAGAAGTGGGAGGCCGCGTTGCACAACTGAGCAAGAAGATAAGTACATTAGAGTCTCTAGTTTGAGAAACAGACGCCTCACAGGTCCCCAACTGGCATCTTCATTAAATAGTACCCGCAAAACACCAGTGTCAACATCTACAGTGAAGAGGCGGCTGCGGGATTCTGGGCTTCAGGGCAGAGTGGCAAAGAAAAAGCCATATCTGAGACTGACCAATAAAAGAAAAAGATTAAGATGGGCAAAAGAACACAGACATTGGACAGAGGAAGACTGGAAAAAAGTGTTGTGGACGGATGAATCCAAGTTTGAGGTGTTTGGATCACAAAGAAGAAGGTTTGTGAGACGCAGAACAAATGAAAAGATGCTGGAAGAATGCCTGACGCCATCTGTTAAGCATGGTGAAGGTAATGTGATGGTCTGGGGTTGCTTTGGTGCTGGTAAGGTGGGAGATTTGTACAGGGTAAAAGGGATTCTGAATAAGGAAGGCTATCACTCCATTTTGCAACGCCATGCCATACCCAGTGGACAGCGCTTGATTGGAGCCAATTTCATCCTACAACAGGACAATGACCCTAAACACACCTCCAAATTGTGCAAGAACTATTTAGAGCAGAAGCAGGCAGCTGGTATTCTATCGGTAATGGAGTGGCCAGCGCAGTCACCAGATCTGAACCCCATTGAGCTGTTGTGGGAGCAGCTTGACCGTATGGTACGCAAGAAGTGCCCATCCAACCAATCCAACTTGTGGGAGCTGCTTCTGGAAGCGTGGGGTGCAATTTCTCCAGATTACCTCAACAAATTAACAGCTAGAATGCCAAAGGTCTGCAATGCTGTAATTGCTGCAAATGGAGGATTCTTTGACGAAAGCAAAGTTTGATGTAAAAAAAATCTTATTTCAAATACAAATAATTATTTCTGACCTTGTCAATGTCTTGACTCTATTTTCTATTCATTTCACAACATATGGTGGTGAATAAGTGTGACTTTTCATGGAAAACACAAAATTGTTTGGGTGATCCCAAACTTTTGAACGGTAGTGTATGTATGTATGTATGTATACACATATATACGTATATGTATATACGTGTGTATATATATATATATATATATATATATATATATATATATATAAAGAGGTTTAGTACTTCTTCAGGTGCAAGGCTCTCCACCTGTGATCCTTCCCCATCACCCTGGTCCGCTGGACCCCACTGACGGTGAATAAGACACATTTGGGTGGAGACGGGTTCCTGTCCACAACCTGCGGGGTGCAGCCTCCAGCAGATCGATAGAGGTGATAGATGTGCTGTGATAGGAGGCTACTACTATTTACAGTTTCCCCGGCACTGCTGCCAATTATGCAGTCACGTGACAGTTCATTATAAATCAGGGCATTTTACCAACTTGGGTGGTGCAGCACGCGGGCCCGTGGCCCCGGTCTGCTGCGGTGTGGAGAGGCGTGTTTATTCTGACGTCCTTCACATCCTCAGTACTTCCGCTGGGTTCACACCAGCCCACATTTCACCACGCACTCCGCGCCATTAGCAGCAGCTTTTTCAAGGCATTAACACTGGGGGGGGGGGGGGGCGTGTGTGCGTGCATGTGTGCGTGAAACAGTGGGTAGGCAGGGCAACAATGGGGGAAGCTACAAGGGTAGGACACGTGTGTCGGGATGACAGGAGAAGAGAGGGGGATAATGAGAGGAGCAGGAAGAGGAGGAGGAGGAGTGAGAGGAAAGGGGCAGAGGAAGAGGAGGAGTGAGAGCAGAGGGGCAGAGGAGGAGGAGGAGTGAGAGGAGTGGGGCAGAGGAAGAGGAGGAGGAGTGAGAGGAAAGGGGCAGAGGAAGAGGAGGAGTAGAAGTGAGAGGAGAGGGGCAGAGGAAGAGGTGTGTGAGGAGAGGGCAGAGGAAGAGGAGGAGGAGGAGTGAGAGGAAAGGGGCAGAGGAGGAGGAGGAGAGAGAGGAGAGGGGCAGAGGAAAAAGAGCAGGAGGAGTGAGAGGAGAGGGGCAGAGGAATAGGAGGAGTGGTGAGAGGAAAGAGGCAGAGGAAGAGGAGGAGGAGGAGTGAGAGGAGAGGAGCAGAGGAAGAGGAGGAGTAGTGAGAGGAGAGGGGTGATGAGAGGAGCAGGAAGAGGTGTGAGAGGAGAGGGGGTTAATGAGAGGCGGAGGGAGAGGAGGAGGAGGATGAGTGAGAAGACAGGGGGAATAATGAGAGGAGGAGGAGGAGGATGAGGAGGAGGAGTGAGAGGAGAGGGGCAGAGGAAGAGGAAAAGCTGTCAAGGCAGCAGACAAAAGCTTTGTTTGAAGTGTCAGCTCACCGACACGTTGTTTACGTGCTTGCGTGTGTGTGTCTGCGTGTGTCTGCGTGTGTGTGTGCGTGTGTGTCTGCGTGTGTGTGTGCGTGTGTGTGTGTGTGTGCGTGTGTGTGTGTGCGTGTGTGTGTGTGTGTGTGTTCATTCAAACGGAGTGAGACATCAGAGGAAGATCAGCAGGCATTCCTGGACAGACAGAACGACAGAAGAACGGAGAGGAAGATACACTGCCTCTGGTGTTTGTGTGTTTGTGATATGAAGGAGGACATCACAATACAGTCCTTTGCGTGTCTGTGTTTGTGTGAGATGACGGCAGATCCGTTGTGTAATGAGACACAGGCTTTACAAACCCTGCCAGTTTAGGTATTCAACCAACTGTAATTTGGTGACTGACACTGAAAATTGATGGATAGATAAAAACACCGAGGAAGAGGAGGGGGGGGGGACTGATGGGACTCTGTGTGTGTGTGTGTGTGTGTGTGTGTATGTGTGTGTGTGTGTGTGTGCGCGCGTGCGTGCGTGTGCGCGTGCGTGTGCCTGTGTGATGTAGAAACAGAGAGGATGCGGTGCTCAGATACATATGGATTTTCGTCTTTGCGGCACGTGGCCTGGTTGTTGGTCTCCTCGCGGCACGTGGAAGACAGTGGTCCCAGATGACTTGTGGATGAAGACCGGGGCTACGTGTTCCTGCTGATCCAGTCCGCTTTATTCCATCAAGCAGTTATTTCAAAAAAACACCTTAAAACCAGAAGCTACCAGTTCTGCAGCACGCCAACCAAACCAAGCACATCTGGAACAGCTGCATATTAGCTTCAGCCCAAACAGCATGGACACGAGTCCACAGCCCTTCTGCACTCATCTGTATAACCTCCTCTCATCCCATATCATATATATCACATGGAATATATCATATAATATATATCATATCATATGGAATATACAATACAATATATTATATATATATATATCATATGGAATATATCACAAATATATATCATATCATATAATATATGTCATATGGAATATATCATATAATATATATCATATCACATGGAATATATCATAAATATATATCATATCATATAATATATATCATATGGAATATATCATATAATATATATCATATCACATGGAATATATAATAAAATATATAATATATATCATATGGAATATATCATAAAATATATCATATCATATAATGGGGGGGGGGGGTGGCAGCCGGGACGCGAACCCGGGTCTCCCGCACCACAGGCGACTGCGCTAACCAGTCACCCGAAGGGTCCAACCCGTTAGCCAAGGGCGAGCGAGTCTACTCATCCCTAATCGTTACACTACCCCCACCCCACCCCACCCCACCTCTCTTTCGGGAATACCAGCTCCCTCGCGCCTCCGATGGCCTCACGCTCTCACCATGCCGCTTCTGACACCAAATCTAGCGAAATCAGGGGGCAGCCGGGAACCGAACCCGGGTCGCCCGCACCACGGTCGACTACGTTACCCAGTCGACTAAAGGGTCCAAACAATCAGCCAAGGGCTCACGAGTCTAGAAATTCACTATACTAATCTACTATATGTGAAGTGCAGGGTACATTTTCACTTTGTAGACGCACTAGAACAAAGAAGGGGGGGGGGGTTACATCTTAGATACTCGGTCACCAACCCAGCAGCTGATCCTCATCCATCTCTGTTTCAAACACATCCATCCATCCATCCATCCATCCATCCATCCATCCATCTCTGTTTCAAACACATCCATCCATCCATCCATCTCTGTTTCAGACACATCCATCCATCCATCCATCTCTGTTTCAAACACATCCATCCATCGATCTCTGTTTCAGACACATCCATCCATCCATCCATCTCTGTTTCAAACACATCCATCCATTCATCTCTGTTTCAAACACATCCATCCATCCATCCATCCATCCATCCATCCATCCATCTCTGTTTCAAACATCCATCCATCCATCTCTGTTTCAAACATCCATCCATCCATCTCTGTTTCAAACACATCCATCCATCCATCTCTGTTTCAAACACATCCATCCATCCATCTCTGTTTCAAACACATCCATCCATCCATCTCTGTTTCAAACACATTCATCCATCTCTGTTTCAAACACATCCATCCATCCATCTCTGTTTCAAACACATCCATCTATCCATCTCTGTTTCAAACACATCCATTCATCCATCTCTGTTTCAAACACATCCATCCATCTCTGTTTCAAACATCCACCCACCCATCTCTGTTTCAAACACATCCATCCATCCATCCATCTCTGTTTCAAACACATTCATCCATCTCTGTTTCAAACACATCCATCCATCCATCTCTGTTTCAAACACATCCATCCATCCATCTCTGTTTCAGACACATCCATCCATCCATCCATCTCTGTTTCAAACACATCCATCCATCCATCTCTGTTTCAAACACATCCATCCATCCATCCATCTCTGTTTCAGACACATCCATCCATCCATCCATCTCTGTTTCAAACACATCCATCCATCCATCTCTGTTTCAGACACATCCATCCATCCATCCATCTCTGTTTCAAACACATCCATCCATCCATCTCTGTTTCAAACACATCCATCTCTGTTTCAAACATCCATCCATCCATCTCTGTTTCAAACATCCATCCATCCATCTCTGTTTCAAACATCCATCCATCCATCTCTGTTTCAAACACATCCATCCATCCATCTCTGTTTCAAACACATCCATCCATCCATCTCTGTTTCAAGCACATCCATCCATCCATCTCTGTTTCAAACACATTCATCCATCTCTGTTTCAAACACATCCATCCATCCATCCATCTCTGTTTCAAACACATCCATCCATCCATCTCTGTTTCAAACACATCCATCCATCCATCCATCTCTGTTTCAAACACATCCATCCATCCATCCATCTCTGTTTCAAACACATTCATCCATCTCTGTTTCAAACACATCCATCCATCCATCTCTGTTTCAAACACATCCATCCATCCATCCATCTCTGTTTCAGACACATCCATCCATCCATCCATCTCTGTTTCAAACACATCCATCCATCCATCTCTGTTTCAAACACATCCATCCATCCATCCATCTCTGTTTCAGACACATCCATCCATCCATCCATCTCTGTTTCAAACACATCCATCCATCCATCCATCTCTGTTTCAGACACATCCATCCATCCATCCATCTCTGTTTCAAACACATCCATCCATCCATCTCTGTTTCAAACACATCCATCCATCCATCCATCTCTGTTTCAGACACATCCATCCATCCATCCATCTCTGTTTCAAACACATCCATCCATCCATCGCTGTTTCAGACACATCCATCCATCCATCCATCTCTGTTTCAAACACATCCACCCATCCATCTCTGTTTCAAACACATCCATCTCTGTTTCAAACATCCATCCATCCATCTCTGTTTCAAACATCCATCCATCCATCTCTGTTTCAAACATCCATCCATCCATCTCTGTTTCAAACATCCATCCATCCATCTCTGTTTCAAACACATCCATCCATCCATCCATCTCTGTTTCAAACACATCCATCCATCCATCTCTGTTTCAAACACATCCATCCATCCATCTCTATTTCAAACACATTCATCCATCTCTGTTTCAAACACATCCATCCATCCATCTCTGTTTCAAACACATCCATCCATCCATCTCTGTTTCAAACACATCCATCCATCCATCCATCCATCTCTGTTTCAAACACATCCATCCATCTCTGTTTCAAACACATCCATCCATCCATCTCTGTTTCAAACACATCCATCCATCCATCCATCCATCTCTGTTTCAAACACATTCATCCATCTCTGTTTCAAACACATCCATCCATCCATCTCTGTTTCAAACACATCCATCCATCCATCCATCTCTGTTTCAAACACATCCATTCATCCATCTCTGTTTCAAACACATCCATCCATCTCTGTTTCAAACACATCCATCCATCCATCTCTGTTTCAAACACATTCATCCATCTCTGTTTCAAACACATCCATCCATCCATCTCTGTTTCAAACACATCCATCCATCCATCTCTGTTTCAAACACATCCATCCATCCATCCATCTCTGTTTCAAACACATTCATCCATCTCTGTTTCAAACACATCCATCCATCCATCTCTGTTTCAAACACATCCATCCATCCATCCATCTCTGTTTCAAACACATTCATCCATCTCTGTTTCAAACACATCCATCCATCCATCTCTGTTTCAAACACATCCATCCATCCATCCATCCATCTCTGTTTCAAACACATCCATTCATCCATCTCTGTTTCAAACACATCCATCCATCTCTGTTTCAAACACATCCATCCATCCATCTCTGTTTCAAACACATCCATCCATCCATCCATCCATCCATCTCTGTTTCAAACACATTCATCCATGTCTGTTTCAAACACATCCATCCATCCATCTCTGTTTCAAACACATCCATCCATCCATCCATCTCTGTTTCAGACACATCCATCCATCCATCCATCTCTGTTTCAAACACATCCATCCATCCATCCATCCATCCATCTCTGTTTCAAACACATCCATCCATCCATCCATCTCTGTTTCAGACACATCCATCCATCCATCCATCTCTGTTTCAAACACATCCATCCATCCATCTCTGTTTCAGACACATCCATCCATCCATCCATCCATCCATCCATCCATCCATCCATCCATCCATCCATCCATCTGTTTCAAACACATCCATCCATCCATCTCTGTTTCAAACACATCCATCTCTGTTTCAAACATCCATCCATCCATCTCTGTTTCAAACATCCATCCATCCATCTCTGTTTCAAACATCCATCCATCCATCTCTGTTTCAAACACATCCATCCATCCATCCATCCATCTCTGTTTCAAACACATCCATCCATCCATCTCTGTTTCAAACACATCCATCCATCCATCTCTGTTTCAAACACATTCATCCATCTCTGTTTCAAACACATCCATCCATCCATCTCTGTTTCAAACACATCCATCCATCCATCTCTGTTTCAAACACATCCATCCATTCATCCATCTCTGTTTCAAACACATCCATCCATCTCTGTTTCAAACACATCCATCCATCCATCTCTGTTTCAAACACATCCATCCATCCATCTCTGTTTCAAACACATTCATCCATCTCTGTTTCAAACACATCCATCCATCCATCTCTGTTTCAAACACATCCATCCATCCATCCATCCATCTCTGTTTCAAACACATCCATTCATCCATCTCTGTTTCAAACACATCCATCCATCTCTGTTTCAAACACATCCATCCATCCATCTCTGTTTCAAACACGGGGCTTCCGTTTCAAGTACCGCTGAAGACAACACGGAAAGTCCAGATGAAATGCGAACAGCGATGCTGCTCGTCAGTCCATGTAGATTCGGGCCTAAAGTTCCTGGGGTAGTCAGTTGGGTTCTGCATAAAGCTCAGAGGAGACATGGCATCTACTGATGAAGGGAACGCCACCACTGAAGAGGTGGCGATGGCAACCAAGGTTAAAGAAATGTCAATCTTCTTCCCGAGGAAGACCTGCCTCTAAAACGTCCTGCTGATGTCTCACTAACGAACAATTAACTGACCTCGCTGGACTGTAACTACCGAAGCACTTTGTAACCTGGTTCTGATAAACACTATTATGGTCAAAGCACGTGACCTGGTTATAATTGTTGCCGGTGTTATTGTTGTTATAACTGTTGTGTTATTGTTGTTATAACGGTTATAATTGTTGCCGGTGTTATTGTTGTTATATCTGTTGTTTTATTGTTGTTATAATGGTTATAATTGTTGCCGGTGTTATTGTTGTTATAACTGTTGTTATTGTTGTTATAATGGTTATAAGTGTTGCCGGTGTTATTGTTGTTATAACTGTTGTTATTGTTGTTATAATGGTTATAAGTGTTGCCGGTGTTATTGTTGTTATAACTGTCGTGTTATTGTTGTTATAATGGTTATAAGTGTTGCCGGTGTTATTGTTGTTATAACTGTCGTGTTATTGTTGTTATAATGGTTATAAGTGTTGCCGGTGTTATTGTTGTTATTGTGTAACTCTAGTACTCTCTGCTTTGTTGTTCAGCGGTGCTTAGGCCTGGTGCAGTAACTCAACGTTCTCATCTATTGTAGTATTTCAACAGCAATGTGTCTGGATGAAGCTCGGATTTTGTCGTACTGTGATGAACAATTTTGTTGTCTAAATCAACAGTTACAACAATCTACTGCCTAAAATGTCTCACCAAAAGAGGTCTGAACATTTGAGGGAGTGTAACTTGGAAACTAGTTTTGGTTTGATATTATATTACCAGACAGCTCGATATGACGAGCCGGGTGTTAGAGTCCATGTGATCACCCTGACAGTAGTACTTTCAGCATTAGCTGTGTATACTGGCGAGGCTCGTCTCTCTTCCCTGTCTGTCTGTGCTGCCAGCCAAAGCGTCGGTACATCCCAGAATAACACGGAACACTTCCCAGCTCCAGCTCCGTCCTCTGTGAAGTGTGTCATCTGGCGTCATCATAGAGAGCACTTGAGAATATCAAGGACATCAAGGGAACGACGAGGGAGGGGAAGAATGAAAGGGTGAGACAAAGGATCAATTAGACACCACGATGTTAAGTGTCGGGGAACATGTTAGAACAGATAAGCTGGCTCACATTTCCTCGTGTAAAAGGGCTGAGTAAACCTTTCAACTAACAGGTACGTGGCGAGGTGATGCCAGGATCGGGTTGACGCGCTTTCTTCTGGGAGCACCTGTTAAACCCTGAGCTGCTGCGAACCAACCGTGGGCTGCAGAAGAACGGCAGAAACATATGCAGCGCATTCAGGGGGCAGCCGGGAACCGAGCCCGGGTCTGCCGCACCACGGGCGACTACGTTAACCAGTCGGCCAAAGGGCCCCACCCTTTAGTCAACCGGCTAGCGAGTCCACTCATTCACGCTCGCTGCACTACCCCCCTTCCCTTCGGGAAGCGCGTCCCCGGTCTTCGGCATATCAGCTCCCTCACGCTTCCGTTGCCCTCGCGGTCTCACCACCCCACTTCTGACACCAATGTAGCGAATTCAGGGGGCAGCCGGGAACCGCCTCAGCCGGGATGCGAACCCGGGTCTCCCGCACCACGGGCGCCTGCGCTAACCAGTCAACTAAAGGGTCCGACCCGTTAGCCGGCGGGTCTAGTCCTTCGTGATCGTTACACTGCCCCTCTCCTTCGGCTTCAGCATACCAGCTCCCTCACTCACGCCTCTGGGCGCACACGCTTCCGATGCCCTCGCGGTCTCACCACCCCACTTCTGACACCAATGTAGCGAATTCAGGGGGCAGCCGGTAACCGCCTCAGCCGGGATGCGAACCCCGGTCTCCCGCACCACGGGCGCCTGCGCTAACCAGTCAACTAAAGGGTCCGACCCGTTAGCCAGCGGGCTGGCGAGTCTAGTCCTTGGTGATGGTTCCATATGGATGCTGCGGTTTACATGGCTTACTTCCCTCACAGTGCTGACTTCGATAACTGCAGTAAGTGGGTGTAAGCGAACCTGACCGGAAGTTAGCAAGAGTTAGCCGTATTTAGAAAACGTCCTGCAAAAGAACCCGCCCCTTCGCTTCGGACCAACAGCGTTGTGACATGTAAACTGATCGACAGCAAGTAGGGACCAATGGGGACGCCGGCTCGCAAAGCGCTCCCCCGATTGGCTGATAAGGCGCGGCCGCAGAGACGTGATGTATTTCTCAGTACATCTACCGGATACCCGTGGAGATGTAGACACAGTCTCAGCAAACATTATAAAAAGTGTACTAAGGTAAGATCACTGATAGCCACTCTAAATAAACTGATGGTAAAGATGATTTATGGTTCTATTCCAGATTTGTCTTCCGTGAGCTCCGAGAGAAAGTAAAACAAAATACCCAAGACTTCCAACAGGGGCAGATCTACGGGGTGGCAAGGGGTGGCAGCTGCCACCTCTGGGACACAGTCTTGCCACCCCTGTTGCCACCCCATTTCTAAATCAGATAATATGTTTTTAAAGTATATTTTATGTACATGCATGGTGAAGGTCAATGAGACCCGCACCAAACTCATCTCAAACAGAAGTCGCCGATTTAGAATCCCCCCCCCTCACAGGCGCGGATCTACAGGGTGGCAAGGGGGAGGCAGCTGCCACCTCTGGAACACAGTCTTGCCACCCCTGTTGCCACCCCATGAAAAAATCTCTAGATCCGCCACTGACTTCCAACACCGAGCGTCAGTGAGGCTTTTTGAACAGAGACTTCTCGAATTTCTCTATTTCAGCGGACTCGTGGGAGGAGTAGCTGGGCACCGACAGCAAAGCCTTCCACTGAAAAAACAACCAAACCTGAAACCGAATCCGGGGAAACCCTGAAAATACCCGCTGAAGATGGCAATGAATGTCAAGTTTGAACGGAGGAAGTCTTACGAGAAATATGTGAACTGAGGCGGTTACGAGCAGAGTGCCTAACGCCAACCGAGGCAATCCATTAAGACGCGCCGTTCCTTGTTATAAAGGCAGCTGTGAATATTAAACAGGTCTCCGGATCTACGTACACTCTACAGGCTCGTCTGCTGTATCTCCGTGAGAGTTTCCCAAAGAAGCAGCGGTGATGCACGAAAACCACAACATCATGAAAAACACAAATAGAGGTAAAACAAACTGTCTTCCTCCAAATATTTCAATATGAACGGAGGCCAAGAGCTGGGTTTTGGAATGATGGAGTCCACGGT
>NW_026611161.1:0-100000 GCF_029633865.1 Lampris incognitus | reverse complement strand
AATGCAAATATATGCAATTTTAAGATAGTTCAGGGAGCGGCAGGTCTGCATCTTTTTTTCACAAAGTTACTAACATTTGAAAATCCAGAACGGTCGGAGTGGCCGTCTTAATACTGTAGCGAATTCGGGGGGGGGGGGGCAGTCTGAGAGGCCGTCGCCACAACCGGGACGCGAACCCATGTCTCCCGCTCCGCAAGCGACAACGTTAACCAGTCGACTAGAGCAGTGTTTCTCGACGGGGGGTCCGCGGACCCCTAGTGGTCCGTGGTGTAATTGCAAGGGGTCCGTGAAAATAAAATATCTTTAAAAAAAAGATCCTATGACATTTATAGAAATAGGATTATTTTACTCAAATGTGACTGAGACCTTTATCTACCTAAACTATAAAGGGTAACAGGAATTTTTTCTCTAATTACATCTGTTTCACAATTGTAATTTGTTGTATTTTAATAAGAGATGTCGCTCCCGTTTGCATTGTTAAAAGTCACTGCATAAAAATTCTGTTGTTACATATATCTGAAAGTTACTGAATACATATTCTGTTTTGTTACATATATCTGAACGTTACTGAATACATATTCTGTTTTGTTACATATATCTGAAAGTTACTGCATAAGAATTCTGTTTTGTTACATATATCTGAAAGTTACTGAATACATATTCTGTTTTGTTACATATATCTGAGCGTTACTGAATACATATTCTGTTTTGTTACATATATCTGAAAGTTACTGAATACATATTCTGTTTTGTTACATATATCTGAAAGTTACTGCATAAGAATTCTGTTTTGTTACATATATCTGAAAGTTACTGAATACATATTCTGTTTTGTTACATATATCTGAAAGTTACTGCATGAGAATTCCGTTTTGTTACATATATCTGAAAGTTACTGAATACATATTCTGTTTTGTAACATATATCTGAACGTTACTGAATACATATTCTGTTTTGTTACATATATCTGAAAGTTACTGAATACATATTCTGTTTTGTTACATATATCTGAAAGTTACTGCATAAGAATTCTGTTTTGTTAACTATATCTAAGTTACAACTGAAAGCTCTTATTTTTGCCCCAAAGAGTGAATAAATGCTATAATGCAATTTGAAATGCAGTTTCTACTGTTTCTATCAAATTGCAACCCCCCTCCCCCAAGATCAGGTGGAGGGGTCCTCAGGGTAGATCAAAAATACGCAGGGGGTCCAGGACCCCAAAAAGGTTGAGAACCACTTGACTAGAGGGTCCGACCCGTTAGTCGCGGACCAACGTGTCTACCTATCCATGCACGTTACACTACAAGACGTTAGTATGACACGCTTGGGGAGGCATAACCCCACAGAGGACCGTCTCGCTGTTTATCAGCTACCTGCCAAATGGCCTGATGGGTGTGTACACATGACAAGTGGGGGTTCCTCCGTCAACTGCCGCTGAACGGTGAGTGATGCTTGAAGCACGTGCAAGGATGGTGGCGGTAACGCACCGTCTCGCCAGTAACAAGACAGGCTTCCAAAACCTTACAACAACAAAAAGCTTTGCACATGTTTCAGGAGGAAGGAAATGGATCCGGCGTGTCTGTTGGGCCTCGGGGACACACTCGCTGTAAGTTGGTGAGCCGCGCTGACTGGTAACAGAACCGGACCGTTTACAAGGAGAACTGGATTGGAACTTGCAGGGAAAGGTTTAAGGCTCTGCCACGGGTCTGTGTTGTTTTTAGGACCCGGCAGTGATACTGTGATGGTAGACATGAGACTTCTGTGGGTTCTCTGTATGTTCTGTCCCCATTGACCCAGAGCCCTGTCTCTCTCTGTCTCTCTGCCTCTCTGCCTCTGTGTCTCTCTGCCTCTGTGTCTCTATCACGCTGTCTCTGTGTCTCTCTGTCTCTCTGCCTCTCTGCCTGTCTCTCTGCCTCTGTCTCTCTGTCTCTCTGCCTCTGTGTCTCTCTGCCTCTCTGCCTCTGTGTCTCTCTGCCTATGTGTCTCTCTGCCTCTGTGTCTCTGTGTCTCTCTGCCTCTGTGTCTCTGTGTCTCTCTGTCTCTCTGCCTCTCTGCCTCTGTGTCTCTCTGCCTCTGTGTCTCTCTGCCTCTCTGTCTCTCTGCCTCTCTGCCTCTGTGTCTCTCTGCCTCTCTGCCTCTGTGTCTCTCTGCCTCTGTGTCTCTCTGCCTCTCTGCATCTGTGTCTCTCTGCCTCTGTGTCTCTCTGCCTCTGTGTCTCTCTGTCTCTCTGCCTGTCTGCCTCTGTGTCTCTCTGCCTCTCTGTCTCTGTGTCTCTCTGCCTCTGTGTCTCTCTGCCTCTGTGTCTCTCTGCCTCTCTGCCTCTGTGTCTCTCTTTCTCTCTGCCTCTCTGCCTCTGTGTCTCTCTGCCTCTCTGCCTCTGTGTCTCTCTGCCTCTCTGTCTCTGTGTCTCTGTGTCTCTGTGTCTCTCTGCCTCTCTGTCTCTGTGTCTCTGTGTCTCTGTGTCTCTCTGCCTCTCTGTCTCTGTGTCTCTGTGTCTCTCTGCCTCTGTGTCTCTCTGCCTCTGTGTCTCTCTGCCTCTCTGCCTCTGTGTCTCTCTGCCTCTGTGTCTCTCTGCCTCTGTGCCTCTGTGTCTCTCTGCCTCTGTGTCTCTCTGCCTCTGTGCCTCTGTGTCTCTCTGTCTCTCTGCATCTGTGTCTCTGCCTCTGTCTCTCTGCATCTGTGTCTCTGCCTCTGTCTCTCTGCCTCTGTGTCTCTCTGCCTCTCTGCCTCTGTGTCTCTCTGCCTCTGTGTCTCTCTGCCTCTCTGCCTCTGTGTCTCTCTGCCTCTCTGTCTCTGTCTCTCTGCCTCTCTGTCTCTGTGTCTCTCTGCCTCTCTGTCTCTGTGTCTCTGTGTCTCTCTGCATCTGTGTCTCTGCCTCTGTCTCTCTGCCTCTGTGTCTGTGTCTCTCTGCCTCTGTCTCTCTGCCTCTCTGTCTCTCTGCATCTGTCTCTCTGCCTCTCTGTCTCTCTTCCTCTGTCTCTCTGCCTCTCTGTCTCTCTGCATCTGTCTCTCTGCCTCTGTCTCTCTGCATCTGTGTCTCTGCCTCTGTGTCTCTCTGTCTCTCTGTCTCTGTGTCTCTCTGCCTCTCTGTCTCTGTGCCTCTGTGTCTCTCTGCATCTGTGTCTTTGCCTCTGTCTCTCTGCATCTGTGTCTCTGCCTCTTTCTCTCTGCCTCCGTGTCTCTCTGCCTCTGTGTCTCTCTGTCTCTCTGCCTCTGTGTCTCTCTGCCTCTGTGTCTCTCTGCCTCTCTGTCTCTGTGTCTCTCTGCCTCTGTGTCTCTCTGTCTCTCTGCCTCTCTGTCTGTGTCTTTCTGCCTCTCTGTCTCTGTGTCTCTCTGTGTCTCTGTGTCTCTCTGTCTCTCTGTGTCTCTCTGCCTCTGTGTCTCTGTGTCTCTGTGTCTCTGTGTCTCTCTGCATCTGTGTCTCTGCATCTGTGTCTCTGCATCTGTGTCTCTGCCTCTGTCTCTCTGCCTCTGTGTCTGTCTCTCTGCCTCTGTCTCTCTGCCTCTCTGTCTCTCTGCCTCTGTCTCTCTGCATCTGTGTCTCTGCCTCTGTGTCTCTGTCTCTCTGCCTCTGTCTCTCTACCTCTGTCTGTCTCTCTGCCTCTGTCTCTCTGTCTCTCTGCGTCTGTCTCTCTGCCTCTGTCTCTCTGCATCTGTGTCTCTGCCTCTGTGTCTCTCTGTCTCTCTGCCTGTCTGCCTCTGTGTCTCTCTGCCTCTGTGTCTCTCTGTCTCTCTGCCTCTGTGTCTCTCTGCCTCTGTGTCTCTCTGCCTCTCTGCCTCTGTGTCTCTCTTTCTCTCTGCCTCTCTGCCTCTGTGTCTCTCTGCCTCTCTGTCTCTGTGTCTCTCTGCCTCTGTGTCTCTGTGTCTCTGTGTCTCTCTGCCTCTGTCTCTCTGCCTCTGTGTCTCTCTGCCTCTCTGCCTCTGTGTCTCTCTGCCTCTGTGTCTCTCTGCCTCTCTGCCTCTGTGTCTCTCTGCCTCTCTGTCTCTGTCTCTCTGCCTCTCTGTCTCTGTGTCTCTCTGCCTCTCTGTCTCTGTGTCTCTGTGTCTCTCTGCATCTGTGTCTCTGCCTCTGTCTCTCTGCCTCTGTGTCTGTGTCTCTCTGCCTCTGTCTCTCTGCCTCTCTGTCTCTCTGCATCTGTCTCTCTGCCTCTCTGTCTCTCTTCCTCTGTCTCTCTGCCTCTCTGTCTCTCTGCATCTGTCTCTCTGCCTCTGTCTCTCTGCATCTGTGTCTCTGCCTCTGTGTCTCTCTGTCTCTCTGTCTCTGTGTCTCTCTGCCTCTCTGTCTCTGTGCCTCTGTGTCTCTCTGCATCTGTGTCTTTGCCTCTGTCTCTCTGCATCTGTGTCTCTGCCTCTTTCTCTCTGCCTCCGTGTCTCTCTGCCTCTGTGTCTCTCTGTCTCTCTGCCTCTGTGTCTCTCTGCCTCTGTGTCTCTCTGCCTCTCTGTCTCTGTGTCTCTCTGCCTCTGTGTCTCTCTGTCTCTCTGCCTCTCTGTCTGTGTCTTTCTGCCTCTCTGTCTCTGTGTCTCTCTGTGTCTCTGTGTCTCTCTGTCTCTCTGTGTCTCTCTGCCTCTGTGTCTCTGTGTCTCTGTGTCTCTGTGTCTCTCTGCATCTGTGTCTCTGCATCTGTGTCTCTGCATCTGTGTCTCTGCCTCTGTCTCTCTGCCTCTGTGTCTGTCTCTCTGCCTCTGTCTCTCTGCCTCTCTGTCTCTCTGCCTCTGTCTCTCTGCATCTGTGTCTCTGCCTCTGTGTCTCTGTCTCTCTGCCTCTGTCTCTCTACCTCTGTCTGTCTCTCTGCCTCTGTCTCTCTGTCTCTCTGCGTCTGTCTCTCTGCCTCTGTCTCTCTGCATCTGTGTCTCTGCCTCTGTGTCTCTCTGTCTCTCTGCCTGTCTGCCTCTGTGTCTCTCTGCCTCTGTGTCTCTCTGTCTCTCTGCCTCTGTGTCTCTCTGCCTCTGTGTCTCTCTGCCTCTCTGCCTCTGTGTCTCTCTTTCTCTCTGCCTCTCTGCCTCTGTGTCTCTCTGCCTCTCTGTCTCTGTGTCTCTCTGCCTCTGTGTCTCTGTGTCTCTGTGTCTCTCTGCCTCTGTGTCTCTCTGCCTCTGTGTCTCTCTGCCTCTGCCTCTGTGTCTCTGCATCTGTGTCTCTGCCTCTGTGTCTCTCTGTCTCTCTGCCTGTCTGCCTCTGTGACTCTCTGCCTCTGTGTCTCTGCCTCTGTCTCTCTGCCTCTGTGTCTGTGTCTCTCTGCCTCTGTCTCTCTGCCTCTCTGTCTCTCTGCATCTGTCTCTCTGCCTCTCTGTCTCTCTGCATCTGTCTCTCTGCCTCTGTCTCTCTGCATCTGTGTCTCTGCCTCTGTGTCTCTCTGCCTCTGTGCCTCTCTGCCTCTGTGTCTCTCTGCCTCTGTGTCTCTCTGCCTCTCTGCCTCTGTGTCTCTCTGCCTCTCTGTCTCTCTGTCTCTCTGTCTCGGTGTCTCTCTGCCTCTCTGTCTCTGTGCCTCTGTGTCTCTCTGCATCTGTGTCTTTGCCTCTGTCTCTCTGCATCTGTGTCTCTGCCTCTTTCTCTCTGCCTCCGTGTCTCTCTGCCTCTGTGTCTCTCTGTCTCTCTGCCTCTGTGTCTCTCTGCCTCTGTGTCTCTCTGCCTCTCTGTCTCTGTGTCTCTCTGCCTCTGTGTCTCTCTGTCTCTCTGCCTCTCTGTCTGTGTCTTTCTGCCTCTCTGTCTCTGTGTCTCTCTGTGTCTCTGTGTCTCTCTGTGTCTCTGTGTCTCTCTGCCTCTGTGTCTCTGTGTCTCTGTGTCTCTCTGCATCTGTGTCTCTGCCTCTGTCTCTCTGCATCTGTGTCTCTGCGTCTGTCTCTCTGCCTCTGTGTCTGTGTCTCTCTGCATCTGTGTCTCTGCCTCTGTCTCTCTGCATCTGTGTCTCTGCCTCTGTCTCTCTGCCTCTGTGTCTGTGTCTCTCTGCCTCTGTCTCTCTGCCTCTCTGTCTCTCTGCCTCTGTCTCTCTGCATCTGTGTCTCTGCCTCTGTGTCTCTGTCTCTCTGCCTCTGTCTCTCTACCTCTGTCTGTGTCTCTCTGCCTCTGTCTCTCTGTCTCTCTGCATCTGTCTCTCTGCCTCTGTCTCTCTGCATCTGTGTCTCTGCCTCTGTGTCTCTCTGTCTCTCTGCCTGTCTGCCTCTGTGTCTCTCTGCCTCTGTGTCTCTGTGTCTCTGTGTCTCTCTGTCTCTGTGTCTCTGTGTCTCTCTGCCTCTGTGTCTCTCTGCCTCTGTGTCTCTCTGCCTCTGCCTCTGTGTCTCTGCATCTGTGTCTCTGCCTCTGTGTCTCTCTGTCTCTCTGCCTGTCTGCCTCTGTGTCTCTCTGCCTCTGTGTCTCTGTGTCTCTGTGTCTCTCTGTCTCTGTGTCTCTCTGCCTCTCTGTCTCTCTGCCTCTGTGTCTCTCTGCCTCTGTGTCTCTCTGCCTCTCTGCCTCTGTGTCTCTCTTTCTCTCTGCCTCTCTGCCTCTGTGTCTCTCTGCCTCTCTGCCTCTGTGTCTCTCTGCCTCTGTGTCTCTGTGTCTCTGTGTCTCTGTGTCTCTGTGTCTCTCTGCCTCTGTGTCTCTCTGCCTCTGTGTCTCTCTGCCTCTCTGCCTCTGTGTCTCTCTGCCTCTGTGTCTCTCTGCCTCTGTGTCTCTCTGCCTCTCTGCCTCTGTGTCTCTCTGTCTCTCTGCATCTGTGTCTCTGCCTCTGTCTCTCTGCATCTGTGTCTCTGCCTCTGTCTCTCTGCCTCTGTGTCTCTCTGCCTCTCTGCCTCTGTGTCTCTCTGCCTCTGTGTCTCTCTGCCTCTCTGCCTCTGTGTCTCTCTGCCTCTCTGTCTCTGTCTCTCTGCCTCTCTGTCTCTCTGTCTCTGTGTCTCTCTGCCTCTCTGTCTCTGTGTCTCTCTGTCTCTCTGCATCTGTGTCTCTGCCTCTGTCTCTCTGCCTCTGTGTCTGTGTCTCTCTGCCTCTGTCTCTCTGCCTCTCTGTCTCTCTGCATCTGTCTCTCTGCCTCTCTGTCTCTCTGCCTCTGTCTCTCTGCCTCTCTGTCTCTCTGCATCTGTCTCTCTGCCTCTGTCTCTCTGCATCTGTGTCTCTGCCTCTGTGTCTCTCTGCCTCTGTGCCTCTCTGCCTCTGTGTCTCTCTGCCTCTGTGTCTCTCTGCCTCTCTGCCTCTCTGCCTCTGTGTCTCTCTGCCTCTCTGTCTCTCTGTCTCTCTGTCTCTGTGTCTCTCTGCCTCTCTGTCTCTGTGCCTCTGTGTCTCTCTGCATCTGTGTCTTTGCCTCTGTCTCTCTGCATCTGTGTCTCTGCCTCCGTGTCTCTTTGCCTCTGTGTCTCTCTGTGTCTCTGCCTCTGTGCCTCTGTGTCTCTCTGCCTCTGTGTCTCTGTGTCTCTCTGCCTCTGTGTCTCTCTGCCTCTCTGTCTCTCTGTCTCTGTGTCTCTCTGTGTCTCTGTGTCTCTGTGTCTCTCTGCCTCTGTGTCTCTGTGTCTCTGTGTCTCTGTGTCTCTCTGCATCTGTGTCTCTGCCTCTGTCTCTCTGCATCTGTGTCTCTGCGTCTGTCTCTCTGCCTCTGTGTCTCTCTGCATCTGTGTCTCTGCCTCTGTCTCTCTGCCTCTGTGTCTCTGCCTCTGTCTCTCTGCCTCTGTGTCTGTGTCTCTCTGCCTCTGTCTCTCTGCCTCTCTGTCTCTCTGCCTCTTTCTCTCTGCATCTGTGTCTCTGTCTCTGTGTCTCTGTCTCTCTGCCTCTGTCTCTCTGCCTCTGTCTGTGTCTCTCTGCCTCTGTCTCTCTGTCTCTCTGCATCTGTCTCTCTGCCTCTGTCTCTCTGCATCTGTGTCTCTGCCTCTGTGTCTCTCTGCCTCTGTGTCTCTCTGCCTCTGTGTCTCTCTGCCTCTGTGTCTCTGTGTCTCTGTGTCTCTGTGCATCTGTGTCTCTGCCTCTGTCTCTCTGCCTCTGTGTCTCTCTGCCTCTCTGCCTCTGTGTCTGTCTGCCTCTCTGTCTCTGTGTCTCTCTGCCTCTGTGTCTCTCTGTCTCTCTGCCTCTGTGTCTCTGTGTCTCAGCCTCTGTGTCTCTGTGTCTCTGTGTCTCTGTGTCTCTCTGCATCTGTGTCTCTGCCTCTGTCTCTCTGCATCTGTGTCTCTGCGTCTGTCTCTCTGCCTCTGTGTCTCTCTGCATCTGTGTCTCTGCCTCTGTCTCTCTGCCTCTGTGTCTCTGCCTCTGTCTCTCTGCCTCTGTGTCTGTGTCTCTCTGCCTCTGTCTCTCTGCCTCTCTGTCTCTCTGCCTCTGTCTCTCTGCATCTGTGTCTCTGTCTCTGTGTCTCTGTCTCTCTGCCTCTGTCTCTCTGCCTCTGTCTGTGTCTCTCTGCCTCTGTCTCTCTGTCTCTCTGCATCTGTCTCTCTGCCTTTGTCTCTCTGCATCTGTGTCTCTGCCTCTGTGTCTCTCTGCCTCTGTGTCTCTCTGCCTCTGTGTCTCTCTGCCTCTGTGTCTCTGTGTCTCTGTGTCTCTCTGCATCTGTGTCTCTGCCTCTGTCTCTCTGCCTCTGTGTCTCTCTGCCTCTCTGCCTCTGTGTCTCTCTGCCTCTGTGTCTCTGTGTCTCTCTGCCTCTGTGTCTCTCTGTCTCTCTGCCTCTGTGTCTCTGTGTCTCAGCCTCTCTGTCTCTGTGTCTCTGTGTCTCTCTGTCTCTCTGCATCTGTGTCTCTGCCTCTGTCTCTCTGCCTCTGTGTCTGTGTCTCTCTGCCTCTGTCTCTCTGTCTCTCTGCCTCTGTCTCTCTGCATCTGTGTCTCTGTCTCTCTGCCTCTCTGTCTGTCTCTCTGCCTCTATGTCTCTTTCTCTCTGCAGACTCTCAGCTTCCTCCTCCTTTGTCTTTCTTCCACAACTACTTTTCCAGCATCTGTGACCTCTCCAGCTACACATCTCTCTCTTGCTGCGTGTGTTTGTGTGTGTTTGTGTGTATGAGTGAGTGATGTGTGTGCGCGTGCACGAGTGATGTGTGAGTGATGTGTGTGCGTCCGCATGTGTTTGTGTGTGTGCGTGTGAGTGATGTGTGTGTGTGTTTGTGCGTGTGAGTGATATGTGTGTGGCGGCCTGCTGTCTGCATCAGAGCTCCCTGTGTTTGTGCAGGCCTGGGTAGCAGTCAGGTGGTGCCGCTGTATGTGTAACAGTCAGGTGGTGCCGCTGTATGTGTAACAGTCAGGCGGTGCTGCTGTATGTGTAACAGTCAGGTGGTGCCGCTGTATGTGTAACAGTCAGGTGGTGCTGCTGTATGTGTAACAGTCAGGTGGTGCTGCTGTATGTGTAGCAGTCAGGTGGTGCCGCTGTATGTGTAACAGTCAGGTGGTGCTGCTGTGTGTGTAACAGTCAGGTGGTGCTGCTGTATGTGTAGCAGTCAGGTGGTGCCGCTGTATGTGTAACAGTCAGGTGGTGCTGCTGTGTGTGTAGCAGTCAGGTGGTGCCGCTGTATGTGTAACAGTCAGGTGGTGCCACTGTATGTGTAGCAGTCAGGTGGTGCCGCTGTATGTGTAACAGTTTTATTTCTAACTCTGTCCCCATGTGTCCTACCCGTCACCTCGCTGCCCATCAACCCTTCTGTTTCCTGGACACCACCTCTGACTCTGGAGGAGTTCCTCCCCTCAACACCATTTATTTAGCTTTTCATTTCCAGCACTGGCGCACATCGTTCCCCACTACAAGAACACACATGTCCAACCTACAAGAACACACATATATTCAACATATCCCAAACATGTTTCACTGTCCAAGAGAGTGAACGCCAGGATGACTGTCGGGACTTCCGGTCTGCATGGGCTAGCAGTTAGCTTAGCCTGCCCTGCTTCCGTGTCCCTTCAGACCGCCCTCGGTGTTTCATCTGTGGCACAGCTCCAGGCAGGGCCGTGGCCCCTGGGCCCGCAGGACGCAGCAGACAAGGGTCTCCCAGCTGATCCAGCGCCAGCTCTCCCAGACAACAAACGAGGACACAAACAATGCAGACGTGCACAAAGACCCTGCATGGACGGTACTAGGTGAGGCTGCTGCAAACGTGAATTCTTCCCAGCACCATCTTCCCACAGCAGAGGCAGAAGCTTCTCATCCAACGGTCTCAGATAAGTGGGTGCTATCCACTGCTGGGGAGTGTATCAACCTATTTTTCATTGTGTAACTGTGAAGGCCTCTGAGATTGCAACTGTGATCAAACCTGGAACAGTTCACTCAACCTGATGCACACAACAGGTGTACAACACTTAACTCGGGATAGTACTTGGAATGATGATGATGATGATGATGATGATGATGTGTATGTGTGTTACTTCTCTTAAAACACTTCCTCAATTGCTTTAACAGATTCACAACTCAACAGAGACAGATGGAGGCTGCACGGACCTCGGCTATCCGGTCATCATCAGAGCACCTCCTCGCCCCGCCTCTCAAGACTCTGCCCACCTGGCCTCTCTCCTCCAGTTCAAAAGCTGTACCTGGCAGGGGTACCCCTGCCTCACATCATGCAAATGCTCAGACCAGTCACAATCAGAGTCAAAGGACGCAGGCTCGCCGTGCCGAGCGCAACCATGTTTTTTTAGCCATTGTCATGGAAATCACTCCGCACTGTAAGATTTATGACTTCGCTTCCCCCGTGATGGCGTGGGCCTGCACAGCCCGGCTCGCTGCCTCTGCCTCTCGTCCACCTCAGTATGAGGACAACATGACTCACCGCAGCAATCCTTACCCCCCCTTTTTTTGTTTTTTTTTAACATTTTGAACGTGATGAGAACGTCATCCGCCCAGGTTCAAGGTCTGCGTGATGGATCCCAGGATACCTGCAGCAGCTGGTGCGCGTAATGCGCGCCCAGTCAGCTACACAAAGCTGCATGGCCGTGAGTCCTTGTTCCCCCGAAGTCCGATGGAGATCTAACAGGGAGGCGTTGCTCCTCTCCTCCGTGCCATTTGGAAGAGAGGCGGCTCGTCCGGTGCCAAACAGCCGTCTGGTCCGCAGCACCGCGCTCCAGCAGTCCACCAACACCCACCGTGTTGTGACTTGTGCCTGGTGCCTGTCAACACCCCTGAAACTGCTCCCCCTCTCACGGCTTAAGTAGCTTTATTCTACACTAGTCGATGCCGGGAAGTACAAGGGCACGCACTTGAATGTTGGAGGATTAATTGCGTTAATTTATTAATTACGTCCTTGCTGAAATGCAGTCAGACGCGCAAACAGGTCTCGCAGGAGGGGAGCAGAATCTCTCAGTGGGGTTGACATTTGCATTTGCTCACTTAGCGAGACACCCTCTGCTAAGCGCTTCACGAGAGAGTCAGAACCAGCAGACACCCAGTTCTGCGTGTCGGCCTACAGGCGTGGCCGAGGCCTGCATAGTAATCACTACAAACACGCGACATGCACATGAGATGGCCAGTGATGCAAATAGCAGAGGATCCACCGGAGCCGGAAACCCCCAGGTTGATCCAGAGCCCTGGTTCCCAAACAAGCCAGACGTCATGAGGAGGTGACGTCTACCAGTGTTTGGTGTGTTCTCAAAAACAAACAAAACAACAAACGACAACGTTTTTGGTGTGCACGTGGGCTGCAAGAGGCGACTTGCTCACCAGCGACCTCCCACGGATGTGACGTGCCTGCAGACCCCCCGTGGCTTGTGTAGCGAATTCGGGGGGGGGGGGGGCAGCCGGGAACCGCCGCCGCAGCCGGGACGCGAACCCGGGTCGCCAACCTTTGCTGCACCGCGGACCGGTTTAATATTGACCATATCCTGGCGGACTGGGGGGGGGGGGGGGGGGATAACGACCGGAACATAGGTTAGGCTTATAGGTCAAAAGTAGCATAACATTTAAAGTAACGTTTGCTGCAGCTCGCGCCACATGCCCTTGGCAGCAGCAGAATCAGGTCTTCGCCCATGGGAAAGGCTTCTCAGCCTTAGCAACGCGGCTAGCCACTAGGTAGCCTTAGCAACACGGCTAAGTAGCCTTAGCAACACGGCTAGCCACTAGGTAGCCTTAGCAACGCGGCTAAGTAGCCTTAGCAACACGACTAGCCACAAAGTAACCTTAGCAACGCGACTACTCACTAAGTAGCCTTAGCAACGCGACTAGTCACTAGGTAGCCTTAGCAACACGGCTAGCCACTAGGTAGCCTTACCAACACGGCTAGCCACTAAGTAGCCTTAGCAACACGACTAGCCACTAAGTAGCCTTAGCAACACGGCTAGCCACTAGGTAGCCTTAGCAACGCGACTAAGTAACCTTAGCAACACGACTAGCCACAAAGTAACCTTAGCAACGCGACTACTCACTAAGTAGCCTTAGCAACGCGACTAGCCACTAAGTAGCCTTAGCAACACGACTAGCCACTAGGTAGCCTTAGCAACACGGCTAGCCACTAAGTAGCCTTAGCAACACGACTAGCCACTAAGTAGCCTTAGCAACACGGCTAGCCACTATGTAGCCTTAGCAACGCGACTAGCCACTAAGTAGCCTTAGCAACGCGGCTAGCCACTAAGTACGACGCTCTCAGAGCAGCAGCACGTGTAGAGGAGCGTGTGCCCCCCTTGCTCGTGTTGTTTAGACCTCCGCGGGGTTGTGTTGAGGTGCAGGGTGCTGGACTCAGGGTGCCGAAGCAGTTTTGGGGGCTTCGTTGCCTCATTGGACAGCTCGTCTCCACATGTCACACACGGGGGGGGGGGGGGGTCTCGGAGCGTGCGGGTCACCGGCCGCAGTGAAACCGTATTTTAGGTCCGACTCGTCCTATTTCCTGCTGAAGGAAGCTTTCCTTCTTTCTTTCTTTCTTTCTTTCTTTCTTTCTTTCTTTCTTTCTTTCTTTCTTTCTTTCTTTCTTTCTTTCTTTCTTTCTTTCTTTCTTGTTGTTGCTGTCCCGGCCTCTGCTGTCTCTGCGTCCTCCTCGTCAGTGGACCTCCTATCTCCCTCCCTCTCCCGGAGGAACTCTCAAGCGGCGCTTGTCTGGACCGGTACTGGAGGTGGCTAGGAGCTGCTGGTAGCGAGCTGACTGAGCACGCTCTGGTCATGACGTCAGTTACCATTGGTCTGCCCAATGTCACGCGGATGAGTGATAACATTACGTCATTGTACACGCTTCAAGTATCCGTTTCAAATTAAAAGCCCTCTTGCGTTACACGGTCTACCGGGCTTTTATTTGAATGTTGTATATCTTATGTGTGCCGGTCCGTGGCCCGGTGGTTGTGGACCCCTGGACCAAAGGGTCCAACCCGTTAGCCAACTGGCCAGTGAGTCCGGGTGGCTGTGATTCTCCATCTACTGTTACAGGTGTGATTCTCGGTGTCCGGGCGGCGTGGCGGTCTATTCCGTTGCCTACCAACACGGGGATCGCCAGTTCGAATCCCCGTGTTGCCTCCGGCTTGGTCGGGCGTCCCTACAGACACAATTGGCCGTGTCTGCGGGTGGGAAGCCGGATGTGGGTATGTGTCCTGGTTGATGCACTAGCGCCTCCTCTGGTCGGTCGCGGCGCCTGTTCTGGGGGGGTAGCGTGATCCTTCCACGCGCTACGTCCCCCTGGGGAAACTCCTCACTGTCAGGTGAAAAGAAGCGGCTGGCGACTCCACAGGTACCGGAGGAGGCACGTGGTAGTCTGCAGCCCTGCCCGGATCAGCAGAGGGGGTGGAGCAGAGACCGGGCCGGCTCGGAAGAGTGGGGTAATTGGCCGGGGGGGGGGTCCAAAAAGAAAGAAAGAGGTGGTGTCCGAGCTCCCAGCAGCGCTGCATCCATGCAGTCATGTGATGTACGATGGCCTCGTGCCCGGGCGAGCCGGCAGCCGGAACCGTCAGAGACGACAGGAAGTTGCCTCCACGACCGTTGTTTAAAATGACAACAGATGGGCCGCGAACATGACACGAGACTGCTGCCCTCTGCGAGGTCCCCATTTCTCTCCGCTGCGAGTGGCTGCCAAGCTATAAAGTCATCACGGAGCCATCTGTGAGAGAGAGATGGGGTGATTTGCTGTCCCATCTGCAGCACGGGGTGGGGGTGAGGGTGGGGGTGGCACATCCGGGCGCGTTCTCCAAACTTCAGCCGTTTTTACTTCACCTCGCACGGCCCGCGCGTGACAGCGGCTCGAAGTGCTGCTACAACACCGGTGACCTGCCCCTGGTGTTACCTCCCATCCACCTCCTCCACCCGCCCAGGCTGCACCCTACACATAGTCCACACAGCGCTCAGCAACGTCCAACCTTTTCCTGGTGTTACCTCCCATCCACCTCCTCCACCCGCTCACGCTGCACCCTACTCCACACATCGCTCAGCAACGTCCAACCTGCCCCTGGTGTTACCTCCTATCCACCCCCTCCACCCGCTCACGCTGCACCCTACACATAGTCCACACATCGCTCAGCAACGTCCAACCTGCCCCTGGTGTTACCTCCCATCCACCCCCTCCACCCGCTCACGCTGCACCCTACACACAGTCCACACATCGCTCAGCAACATCCAACCTGCCCCTGGTGTTACCTCCCATCCACCCCCTCCACCCGCTCACGCTGCACCCTACACATAGTCCACACATCGCTCAGCAACGTCCAACCTGCCCCTGGTGTTACCTCCTATCCACCCCCTCCACCCGCTCACGCTGCACCCTACACATAGTCCACACATCGCTCAGCAACGTCCAACCTGCCCCTGGTGTTACCTCCCATCCACCCCCTCCACCCGCTCACGCTGCACCCTACACACAGTCCACACATCGCTCAGCAACATCCAACCTGCCCCTGGTGTTACCTCCCATCCACCCCCTCCACCCGCTCACGCTGCACCCTACACATAGTCCACACAGCGCTCAGCAACGTCCAGCCTGCCCCTGGTGTTACCTCCCATCCACCTCCTCCACCCGCTCAGGCTGCACCCTACACATAGTCCACACAGCGCTCAGCAACGTCCAAACACAACCAGTGTGTAGAATGTGTGTAGCAGAGAGCTGCACTGCACTTCCAGCATCACAACATGTCCTCACAACAGCGTCCCGATGCTGCAACCCAGTTCAGGTACACATGATCACACACACACACACACACACACACACACACACACACACACACACACACACACACACACACACACACACACACAACCGATGTTCCAGTGGAAACGTGTGTTCCTGCCCGCGCTGGCCTCCTAAATGGGTTAGTAGTGATTATTACCCAGATTAAGCAGATCACTGATGAGGCTTTACTTAACACCTTCACTTTGGACCCATAACGAGGGGTTAACAACCACACACACACACACACACACACACACACACACACACACACACACACACACACACACACACACACACAAGGAATTCTCACCTGTTAATTAGAGAACACGTTTAACCACATCCTGTATCCAGGCTAATTACATCAAGGCCACATTAAGGAGCGGGTGAGAAAATGAGGGAGACAAACAGCAACAGACAGAGACTGAGAGATGGAGAGAGAGACAGACTGAGAGACGGAGAGAGAGATGGAGAGAGAGACAGACTGAGAGATGGAGAGAGAGACAGATAGAGAGATGGAGAGAGAGACAGATAGAGAGATGGAGAGAGAGACAGATAGAGAGATGGAGAGAGAGACAGATAGAGAGATGGAGAGAGAGACAGACTGAGAGTCAGACTGAGAGATGGAGAGAGAGACAGATAGAGAGATGGAGAGAGAGACAGACTGAGAGACAGACTGAGAGACGGAGAGAGACTGAGAGATGGAGAGAGAGACAGATAGAGAGACGGAGAGAGAGATGGAGAGAGAGACAGACTGAGAGATGGAGAGAGAGATGGAGAGAGAGACAGACTGAGAGATGGAGAGAGAGACAGACTGAGAGACGGAGAGAGAGAGAGGAGGAGGAAGCGGAAAAGTGAGAGATGGAGAGAGAGAAGGAGGAAGCAGAAAAGTGAGAGATGGAGAGAGAGAAGGAGGAAGCAGAAAAGAGAGAGATGGAGAGAGAGGAGGAGGAAGCGGAAAAGAGAGAGATGGAGAGAGAGAAGGAGGAAGCAGAAAAGTGAGAGATGGAGAGAGAGAGAAGGAGGAAACAGACACGTTAGAGATGGAGAGAAGGAGGAAAAGAGAGATGAAGAGAGAGAAGGAGGAAGCAGAAAAGTGAGAGATGGAGAGAGAGGAGGAGGAAGGGGAAAAGTGAGAGATGGAGAGAGAGGAGGAGGAAACAGAAACGTTAGAGATGGAGAGAGAGAGAAGGAGGAAAAGAGAGATGAAGAGAGAGAAGGAGGAAGCAGAAAAAAGTGAGAGATGGAGAGAGAGGAGGAGGAAGCGCAAACGTTAGAGATGGAGAGAGAGAGAAGGAGGAAAAGAGAGATGAAGAGAGAGAAGGAGGAAGCAGAAAAGTGAGAGATGGAGAGAGAGGAGGAGGAAACAGAAACGTTAGAGATGGAGAGAGAGAGAAGGAGGAAAAGAGAGATGAAGAGAGAGAAGGAGGAAGCAGAAAAGTGAGAGATGGAGAGAGAGAAGGAGGAAGCAGAAAAGTGAGAGATGGAGAGAGAGGAGGAGGAAGCAGAAAAGTGAGAGATGGAGAGAGAGAAGGAGGAAGCAGAAAAGTGAGAGATGGAGAGAGAGAGAAGGAGGAAAAGATAGATGAAGATAGAGAAGGAGGAAGCAGAAAAGTGAGAGATGGAGAGAGAGGAGGAGGAAGCAGAAAAGTGAGAGATGGAGAGAGAGGAGGAGGAAGCAGAAAAGTGAGAGATGGAGAGAGAGAAGGAGGAAACAGAAACGTTAGAGATGGAGAGAAGGAGGAAAATAGAGATGAAGAGAGAGGAGGAGGAAGCAGAAAAGTGAGAGATGGAGAGAGAGGAGGAGGAAGCAGAAAAGTGAGAGATGGAGAGAGAGGAGGAGGAAGCAGAAAAGTGAGAGATGGAGAGAGAGAAGGAGGAAACAGAAACGTTAGAGATGGAGAGAAGGAGGAAAAGAGAGATGAAGAGAGAGGAGGAGGAAGCAGAAAAGTGAGAGATGGAGAGAGAGGAGGAGGAAGCAGAAAAGTGAGAGATGGAGAGAGAGGAGGAGGAAGCAGAAAAGTGAGAGATGGAGAGAGAGGAGAAGGAAGCAGAAAAGTGAGAGATGGAGAGAGAGGAGGAAACAGAAACGTTAGAGATGGAGAGAAGGAGGAAAAGAGAGATGAAGAGAGAGGAGGAGGAAGCAGAAAAGTGAGAGATGGAGAGAGAGGAGGAGGAAGCAGAAAAGTGAGAGATGGAGAGAGAGGAGGAGGAAACAGAAACGTTAGAGATGGAGAGAATGAGGAAAAGAGAGATGGAGAGAGAGAGGAGGAGGAAGCAGAACAGGAGAGAGGGGGAATGAAACGAGAGAAAGAAGAGCTAGCTAGACGAAGGGCTTCAGATGTAAGCCTCGGTGATGTTAATGTTTAGATCAGAATGTACTGAACCCAAGCACGCGCACGCGCACGCGCACACAGAGCGATAAGACAACAACGTGAGCCGGGCAGTTTATCAGAGACGGGAGAGATTAGAGAGCAACCCTCTGAGCGATGCAGACACACAGGCTGGGTCTTCACACCGGGTTTAAATGCACCGGACGGGTCCACAAGGTGTGAGCGGGGGGGGGGGTCCATAAGGTGTGAGCGGAGGGGGGGGGGTCCATAAGGTGTGAGTGGGGGGGGGGGGTCCAAAAGGTGTGAGCGGAGGGGGGGTCCATAAATGGTGAGCGGAGGGGGGGTCCACAAGGTGTGAGCGGGGGGGGGGTCCATAAGGTGTGAGCGGGGGGGGGGTCCATAAGGTGGGAGCGGGGGGGTGTGTGCAGGGGCATCAGGGGAGGTTGTCATCAGTCCTCACCAGGTGCTGTCACAGAACCGGGTCAGGGTCCGGGTCGATACACCAGCGGAAGGAATATTCCGGCACACCCTTCACACAGTAGAACAAGTCTTGTGTGTGTGTGTGTGTGTGTGTGTGTGTGTGTGTGTGTGTGTGTGTGTGTGTGTGTGTGTGTGTGTGTGTCCGTAGCCGTGTGTTTGTGAGCTTACTTGGTAGAACAGCTAGGCCAGACCCACCGCCAACCACCACTACTTCCATTTTTATTTATTTATTTTCAATCTGTTTTTAGTAACTGGTCCATGTGATGGGTTGCAGGACGGTCATGTGACCGGCTGTACACGACACAGCAGGAATTAACAGTGTTGCACCAACCAGAACACAGTGGCTCGTGCCGCGTGCGTCACACTTGCAGCCATGTTTAAAAGTTGTTTCCTCTCCCTGTTCTCCCGCCTTACTATTTTTCCCACCTGGATTCCGGGAAGACCCGCCCCTACCCTATCTCTGATTGGCTAACCCTATCCCTTACCACACCCTAGCCCTAACCTTAACCAACCTAATCAACGGAGGCAACGAGTACTAACCAATGAGAGGCAGAGGTCCCGGGATGCGGGTCGGAAATAAAACAAGGCTGTTCTCCCTCCCTGTGTGTGTCTGTCTCTATTTTTATGAAGTTATGTGTGATAATATGTATATTGTATCATGTCTCTGTAGGTATGACGTTATGTGTATTAATATGTATATTGTATCATGTCTCTGTAGGTATGACGTTATGTGTATTAATATGTATATTGTATCATGTCTCTGTAGGTATGACGTCATGTGTATTAATATGTATATTGTATCATGTCTCTGTAGGTATGACGTTATGTGTATTAATATGTATATTGTATCATGTCTCTGTAGGTATGACGTTATGTGTATTAATATGTATATTGTATCATGTCTATTTAGGTATGACGTTATGTGTATTAATATGTATATTGTATCATGTCTCTGTAGGTATGACGTTATGTGTATTAATATGTATTTTGTATCATGTCTCTGTAGGTATGACGTTATGTGTCATAATATGTATTTTGTATCATGTCTCTGTAGGTATGACGTTATGTGTATTAATATGTATATTGTATCATGTCTCAGTAGGTATGACGTTATGTGTATTAATATGTATATTGTATCATGTCTCTGTAGGTATGACGTTATGTGTATTAATATGTATATTGTATCATGTCTCTGTAGGTATGACGTTATGTGTATTAATATGTATATTGTATCATGTCTCTGTAGGTATGACGTTATGTGTGATAATATGTATTTTGTGTCATGTCTCTGTAGGTATGACGTTATGTGTATAAATATGTATTTTGTGTCATGTCTCTGTAGGTATGACGTTATGTGTATAAATGTGTATATTGTATCATGTCTCTGTAGGTATGACGTTATATGTATTAATATGTATATTGTATCATGTCTCTGTAGGTATGACGTTATGTGTATTAATATGTATATTGTATCATGTCTCTGTAGTTATGACGTTATGTGTAATAATATGTATATTGTATCATGTCTCTGTAGTTATGACGTTATGTATGTTAATATGTATATTGTATCATGTCTCTGTAGGTATGACGTTATGTGTATTAATATGTATATTGTATCATGTCTCTGTAGTTATGACGTTATGTGTAATAATATGTATATTGTATCATGTCTCTGTAGTTATGATGTTATGTGTATTAATATGTATATTGTATCATGTCTCTGTAGTTATGACGTTATGTGTATTAATATGTATATTGTATCATGTCTATGTAGTTATGACGTTATGTATGTTAATATGTATATTGTATCATGTCTCTGTAGGTATGACGTTATGTGTATTAATATGTATATTGTATCGTGTCTCTGTAGGTATGACGTTATGTGTATTAATATGTATATTGTATCATGTCTCTGTAGGTATGACGTTATGTGTATTAATATGTATATTGTATCATGTCTCTGTAGGTATGAAGTTATGTGTATTAATATGTATATTGTATCATGTCTCTGTAGGTATGACGTTATGTGTATTAATATGTATATTGTATCATGTCTCTGTAGGTATGACGTTATGTGTATTAATATGTACATTGTATCATGTCTCTGTAGGTATGACGTTATGTGTATTAATATGTATATTGTATCATGTCTCTGTAGGTATGACGTTCTGTGTATTAATAAGTGCTTTGTATCATGTCTCTGTAGGTATGACGTTATGTGTATTAATATGTATATTGTATCATGTCTCTGTAGGTAGGACGTTATGTGTATTAATATGTATATTGTATCATGTCTCTGTAGGTATGACGTTATGTGTATTAATATGTATATTGTATCATGTCTCTGTAGGTATGAAGTTATGTGTATTAATATGTATATTGTATCATGTTTCTGTAGGTATGACGTTATGTGTGATAATATGTATTTTGTATCATCTCTCTGTAGGTATGACGTTATGTGTATTAATATGTATATTGTATCATGTCTCTGTAGTTATGACGTTATGTGTATTAATATGTATATTGTATCATGTCTCTGTAGGTATGACGTTATGTGTATTAATATGTATATTGTATCATGTCTCTGTAGGTAGGACGTTATGTGTATTAATATGTATATTGTATCATGTCTCTGTAGGTATGACGTTATGTGTATTAATATGTATATTGTATCATGTCTCTGTAGGTATGACGTTATGTGTATTAATATGTATATTGTATCATGTCTCTGTAGGTATGAAGTTATGTGTATTAATATGTATATTGTATCATGTTTCTGTAGGTATGACGTTATGTGTGATAATATGTATTTTGTATCATCTCTCTGTAGGTATGACGTTATGTATATTAATATGTATATTGTATCATGTCTCTGTAGGTATGACGTTATGTGTATTAATATGTATATTGTATCATGTCTCTGTAGGTATGACGTTATGTGTATTAATATGTACATTGTATCATGTCTCTGTAGGTATGACGTTATGTGTATTAATATGTATATTGTATCATGTCTCTGTAGGTATGACGTTCTGTGTATTAATAAGTACTTTGTATCATGTCTCTGTAGGTATGACGTTATGTGTATTAATATGTATATTGTATCATGTCTCTGTAGGTATGACGTTATGTGTATTAATATGTATATTGTATCATGTCTCTGTAGGTATGACGTTATGTGTGATAATATGTATTTTGTGTCATGTCTCTGTAGGTATGACGTTATGTGTATTAATATGTATATTGTATCATGTCTCTGTAGGTATGACGTTATGTGTATTAATATGTATATTGTATCATGTCTCTGTAGGTATGACGTTATGTGTATTAATATGTATATTGTATCATGTCTCTGTAGGTATGACGTTATGTGTGATAATATGTATTTTGTGTCATGTCTCTGTAGGTATGACGTTATGTGTATAAATATGTATTTTGTGTCATGTCTCTGTAGGTATGACGTTATGTGTATAAATGTGTATATTGTATCATGTCTCTGTAGGTATGACGTTATATGTATTAATATGTATATTGTATCATGTCTCTGTAGGTATGACGTTATGTGTATTAATATGTATATTGTATCATGTCTCTGTAGTTATGACGTTATGTGTAATAATATGTATATTGTATCATGTCTCTGTAGTTATGACGTTATGTATGTTAATATGTATATTGTATCATGTCTCTGTAGGTATGACGTTATGTGTATTAATATGTATATTGTATCATGTCTCTGTAGTTATGACGTTATGTGTAATAATATGTATATTGTATCATGTCTCTGTAGTTATGATGTTATGTGTATTAATATGTATATTGTATCATGTCTCTGTAGTTATGACGTTATGTGTATTAATATGTATATTGTATCATGTCTATGTAGTTATGACGTTATGTATGTTAATATGTATATTGTATCATGTCTCTGTAGGTATGACGTTATGTGTATTAATATGTATATTGTATCGTGTCTCTGTAGGTATGACGTTATGTGTATTAATATGTATATTGTATCATGTCTCTGTAGGTATGACGTTATGTGTATTAATATGTATATTGTATCATGTCTCTGTAGGTATGAAGTTATGTGTATTAATATGTATATTGTATCATGTCTCTGTAGGTATGACGTTATGTGTATTAATATGTATATTGTATCATGTCTCTGTAGGTATGACGTTATGTGTATTAATATGTACATTGTATCATGTCTCTGTAGGTATGACGTTATGTGTATTAATATGTATATTGTATCATGTCTCTGTAGGTATGACGTTCTGTGTATTAATAAGTGCTTTGTATCATGTCTCTGTAGGTATGACGTTATGTGTATTAATATGTATATTGTATCATGTCTCTGTAGGTAGGACGTTATGTGTATTAATATGTATATTGTATCATGTCTCTGTAGGTATGACGTTATGTGTATTAATATGTATATTGTATCATGTCTCTGTAGGTATGAAGTTATGTGTATTAATATGTATATTGTATCATGTTTCTGTAGGTATGACGTTATGTGTGATAATATGTATTTTGTATCATCTCTCTGTAGGTATGACGTTATGTGTATTAATATGTATATTGTATCATGTCTCTGTAGTTATGACGTTATGTGTATTAATATGTATATTGTATCATGTCTCTGTAGGTATGACGTTATGTGTATTAATATGTATATTGTATCATGTCTCTGTAGGTAGGACGTTATGTGTATTAATATGTATATTGTATCATGTCTCTGTAGGTATGACGTTATGTGTATTAATATGTATATTGTATCATGTCTCTGTAGGTATGACGTTATGTGTATTAATATGTATATTGTATCATGTCTCTGTAGGTATGAAGTTATGTGTATTAATATGTATATTGTATCATGTTTCTGTAGGTATGACGTTATGTGTGATAATATGTATTTTGTATCATCTCTCTGTAGGTATGACGTTATGTATATTAATATGTATATTGTATCATGTCTCTGTAGGTATGACGTTATGTGTATTAATATGTATATTGTATCATGTCTCTGTAGGTATGACGTTATGTGTATTAATATGTACATTGTATCATGTCTCTGTAGGTATGACGTTATGTGTATTAATATGTATATTGTATCATGTCTCTGTAGGTATGACGTTCTGTGTATTAATAAGTACTTTGTATCATGTCTCTGTAGGTATGACGTTATGTGTATTAATATGTATATTGTATCATGTCTCTGTAGGTATGACGTTATGTGTATTAATATGTATATTGTATCATGTCTCTGTAGGTATGACGTTATGTGTGATAATATGTATTTTGTGTCATGTCTCTGTAGGTATGACGTTATGTGTATAAATATGTATTTTGTGTCATGTCTCTGTAGGTATGACGTTATGTGTATAAATGTGTATATTGTATCATGTCTCTGTAGGTATGACGTTATGTGTATTAATATGTATATTGTATCATGTCTCTGTAGGTAGGACGTTATGTGTATTGATATGTATATTGTATCATATCTCTGTAGGTATGACGTTATGTGTATTAATATGTATATTGTATCATGTCTCTGTAGGTATGAAGTTATGTGTATTAATATGTATATTGTATCATGTTTCTGTAGGTATGACGTTATGTGTGATAATATGTATTTTGTATCATCTCTCTGTAGGTATGACGTTATGTATATTAATATGTATATTGTATCATGTCTCTGTAGGTATGACGTTATGTGTATTAATATGTATATTGTATCATGTCTCTGTAGGTATGACGTTATGTGTATTAATATGTACATTGTATCATGTCTCTGTAGGTATGACGTTATGTGTATTAATATGTATATTGTATCATGTCTCTGTAGGTATGACGTTCTGTGTATTAATAAGTACTTTGTATCATGTCTCTGTAGGTATGACGTTATGTGTATTAATATGTATATTGTATCATGTCTCTGTAGGTAGGACGTTATGTGTATTAATATGTATATTGTATCATGTCTCTGTAGGTATGAAGTTATGTGTATTAATATGTATATTGTATCATGTTTCTGTAGGTATGACGTTATGTGTGATAATATGTATTTTGTATCATCTCTCTGTAGGTATGACGTTATGTGTATTAATATGTATATTGTATCATGTCTCTGTAGTTATGACGTTATGTGTATTAATATGTATATTGTATCATGTCTCTGTAGGTATGACGTTATGTGTATTAATATGTATATTGTATCATGTCTCAGTAGGTATGACGTTATGTGTATTAATATGTATATTGTATCATGTCTCTGTAGGTATGACGTTATGTGTATTAATATGTATATTGTATCATGTCTCTGTAGGTATGACGTTATGTGTATTAATATGTATATTGTATCATGTCTCTGTAGGTATGACGTTATGTGTGATAATATGTATTTTGTGTCATGTCTCTGTAGGTATGACGTTATGTGTATAAATATGTATTTTGTGTCATGTCTCTGTAGGTATGACGTTATGTGTATAAATGTGTATATTGTATCATGTCTCTGTAGGTATGACGTTATATGTATTAATATGTATATTGTATCATGTCTCTGTAGGTATGACGTTATGTGTATTAATATGTATATTGTATCATGTCTCTGTAGTTATGACGTTATGTGTAATAATATGTATATTGTATCATGTCTCTGTAGTTATGACGTTATGTATGTTAATATGTATATTGTATCATGTCTCTGTAGGTATGACGTTATGTGTATTAATATGTATATTGTATCATGTCTCTGTAGTTATGACGTTATGTATAATAATATGTATATTGTATCATGTCTCTGTAGTTATGATGTTATGTGTATTAATATGTATATTGTATCATGTCTCTGTAGTTATGACGTTATGTGTATTAATATGTATATTGTATCATGTCTATGTAGTTATGACGTTATGTATGTTAATATGTATATTGTATCATGTCTCTGTAGGTATGACGTTATGTGTATTAATATGTATATTGTATCGTGTCTCTGTAGGTATGACGTTATGTGTATTAATATGTATATTGTATCATGTCTCTGTAGGTATGACGTTATGTGTATTAATATGTATATTGTATCATGTCTCTGTAGGTATGAAGTTATGTGTATTAATATGTATATTGTATCATGTCTCTGTAGGTATGACGTTATGTGTATTAATATGTATATTGTATCATGTCTCTGTAGGTATGACGTTATGTGTATTAATATGTACATTGTATCATGTCTCTGTAGGTATGACGTTATGTGTATTAATATGTATATTGTATCATGTCTCTGTAGGTATGACGTTCTGTGTATTAATAAGTGCTTTGTATCATGTCTCTGTAGGTATGACGTTATGTGTATTAATATGTATATTGTATCATGTCTCTGTAGGTAGGACGTTATGTGTATTAATATGTATATTGTATCATGTCTCTGTAGGTATGACGTTATGTGTATTAATATGTATATTGTATCATGTCTCTGTAGGTATGAAGTTATGTGTATTAATATGTATATTGTATCATGTTTCTGTAGGTATGACGTTATGTGTGATAATATGTATTTTGTATCATCTCTCTGTAGGTATGACGTTATGTGTATTAATATGTATATTGTATCATGTCTCTGTAGTTATGACGTTATGTGTATTAATATGTATATTGTATCATGTCTCTGTAGGTATGACGTTATGTGTATTAATATGTATATTGTATCATGTCTCTGTAGGTAGGACGTTATGTGTATTAATATGTATATTGTATCATGTCTCTGTAGGTATGACGTTATGTGTATTAATATGTATATTGTATCATGTCTCTGTAGGTATGACGTTATGTGTATTAATATGTATATTGTATCATGTCTCTGTAGGTATGAAGTTATGTGTATTAATATGTATATTGTATCATGTTTCTGTAGGTATGACGTTATGTGTGATAATATGTATTTTGTATCATCTCTCTGTAGGTATGACGTTATGTATATTAATATGTATATTGTATCATGTCTCTGTAGGTATGACGTTATGTGTATTAATATGTATATTGTATCATGTCTCTGTAGGTATGACGTTATGTGTATTAATATGTACATTGTATCATGTCTCTGTAGGTATGACGTTATGTGTATTAATATGTATATTGTATCATGTCTCTGTAGGTATGACGTTCTGTGTATTAATAAGTACTTTGTATCATGTCTCTGTAGGTATGACGTTATGTGTATTAATATGTATATTGTATCATGTCTCTGTAGGTATGACGTTATGTGTATTAATATGTATATTGTATCATGTCTCTGTAGGTATGACGTTATGTGTGATAATATGTATTTTGTGTCATGTCTCTGTAGGTATGACGTTATGTGTATTAATATGTATATTGTATCATGTCTCTGTAGGTATGACGTTATGTGTATTAATATGTATATTGTATCATGTCTCTGTAGGTATGACGTTATGTGTATTAATATGTATATTGTATCATGTCTCTGTAGGTATGACGTTATGTGTGATAATATGTATTTTGTGTCATGTCTCTGTAGGTATGACGTTATGTGTATAAATATGTATTTTGTGTCATGTCTCTGTAGGTATGACGTTATGTGTATAAATGTGTATATTGTATCATGTCTCTGTAGGTATGACGTTATATGTATTAATATGTATATTGTATCATGTCTCTGTAGGTATGACGTTATGTGTATTAATATGTATATTGTATCATGTCTCTGTAGTTATGACGTTATGTGTAATAATATGTATATTGTATCATGTCTCTGTAGTTATGACGTTATGTATGTTAATATGTATATTGTATCATGTCTCTGTAGGTATGACGTTATGTGTATTAATATGTATATTGTATCATGTCTCTGTAGTTATGACGTTATGTGTAATAATATGTATATTGTATCATGTCTCTGTAGTTATGATGTTATGTGTATTAATATGTATATTGTATCATGTCTCTGTAGTTATGACGTTATGTGTATTAATATGTATATTGTATCATGTCTATGTAGTTATGACGTTATGTATGTTAATATGTATATTGTATCATGTCTCTGTAGGTATGACGTTATGTGTATTAATATGTATATTGTATCGTGTCTCTGTAGGTATGACGTTATGTGTATTAATATGTATATTGTATCATGTCTCTGTAGGTATGACGTTATGTGTATTAATATGTATATTGTATCATGTCTCTGTAGGTATGAAGTTATGTGTATTAATATGTATATTGTATCATGTCTCTGTAGGTATGACGTTATGTGTATTAATATGTATATTGTATCATTTCTCTGTAGGTATGACGTTATGTGTATTAATATGTACATTGTATCATGTCTCTGTAGGTATGACGTTATGTGTATTAATATGTATATTGTATCATGTCTCTGTAGGTATGACGTTCTGTGTATTAATAAGTGCTTTGTATCATGTCTCTGTAGGTATGACGTTATGTGTATTAATATGTATATTGTATCATGTCTCTGTAGGTAGGACGTTATGTGTATTAATATGTATATTGTATCATGTCTCTGTAGGTATGACGTTATGTGTATTAATATGTATATTGTATCATGTCTCTGTAGGTATGAAGTTATGTGTATTAATATGTATATTGTATCATGTTTCTGTAGGTATGACGTTATGTGTGATAATATGTATTTTGTATCATCTCTCTGTAGGTATGACGTTATGTGTATTAATATGTATATTGTATCATGTCTCTGTAGTTATGACGTTATGTGTATTAATATGTATATTGTATCATGTCTCTGTAGGTATGACGTTATGTGTATTAATATGTATATTGTATCATGTCTCTGTAGGTAGGACGTTATGTGTATTAATATGTATATTGTATCATGTCTCTGTAGGTATGACGTTATGTGTATTAATATGTATATTGTATCATGTCTCTGTAGGTATGACGTTATGTGTATTAATATGTATATTGTATCATGTCTCTGTAGGTATGAAGTTATGTGTATTAATATGTATATTGTATCATGTTTCTGTAGGTATGACGTTATGTGTGATAATATGTATTTTGTATCATCTCTCTGTAGGTATGACGTTATGTATATTAATATGTATATTGTATCATGTCTCTGTAGGTATGACGTTATGTGTATTAATATGTATATTGTATCATGTCTCTGTAGGTATGACGTTATGTGTATTAATATGTACATTGTATCATGTCTCTGTAGGTATGACGTTATGTGTATTAATATGTATATTGTATCATGTCTCTGTAGGTATGACGTTCTGTGTATTAATAAGTACTTTGTATCATGTCTCTGTAGGTATGACGTTATGTGTATTAATATGTATATTGTATCATGTCTCTGTAGGTATGACGTTATGTGTATTAATATGTATATTGTATCATGTCTCTGTAGGTATGACGTTATGTGTGATAATATGTATTTTGTGTCATGTCTCTGTAGGTATGACGTTATGTGTATAAATATGTATTTTGTGTCATGTCTCTGTAGGTATGACGTTATGTGTATAAATGTGTATATTGTATCATGTCTCTGTAGGTATGACGTTATGTGTATTAATATGTATATTGTATCATGTCTCTGTAGGTAGGACGTTATGTGTATTGATATGTATATTGTATCATATCTCTGTAGGTATGACGTTATGTGTATTAATATGTATATTGTATCATGTCTCTGTAGGTATGAAGTTATGTGTATTAATATGTATATTGTATCATGTTTCTGTAGGTATGACGTTATGTGTGATAATATGTATTTTGTATCATCTCTCTGTAGGTATGACGTTATGTATATTAATATGTATATTGTATCATGTCTCTGTAGGTATGACGTTATGTGTATTAATATGTATATTGTATCATGTCTCTGTAGGTATGACGTTATGTGTATTAATATGTACATTGTATCATGTCTCTGTAGGTATGACGTTATGTGTATTAATATGTATATTGTATCATGTCTCTGTAGGTATGACGTTCTGTGTATTAATAAGTACTTTGTATCATGTCTCTGTAGGTATGACGTTATGTGTATTAATATGTATATTGTATCATGTCTCTGTAGGTAGGACGTTATGTGTATTAATATGTATATTGTATCATGTCTCTGTAGGTATGAAGTTATGTGTATTAATATGTATATTGTATCATGTTTCTGTAGGTATGACGTTATGTGTGATAATATGTATTTTGTATCATCTCTCTGTAGGTATGACGTTATGTGTATTAATATGTATATTGTATCATGTCTCTGTAGGTATGAAGTTATGTGTATTAATATGTATATTGTATCATGTTTCTGTAGGTATGACGTTATGTGTGATAATATGTATTTTGTATCATCTCTCTGTAGGTATGACGTTATGTGTATTAATATGTATATTGTATCATGTCTCTGTAGTTATGACGTTATGTGTATTAATATGTATATTGTATCATGTCTCTGTAGGTATGACGTTATGTGTATTAATATGTATATTGTATCATGTCTCTGTAGGTATGACGTTATGTGTATTAATATGTATATTGTATCATGTCTCTGTAGGTATGACGTTATGTGTATTAATATGTATATTGTGTCATGTGTCTGTAGGTTTGACACTATGTGTATTAATATGTATATTGTATCATGTCTCTGTAGGTATGACGTTATGTGTATTAATATGTATATTGTATCATGTCTCTGTAGGTATGACGTTATGTGTGATAATATGTATTTTGTGTCATGTCTCTGTAGGTATGACGTTATGTGTATAAATATGTATTTTGTGTCATGTCTCTGTAGGTATGACGTTATGTGTATAAATGTGTATATTGTATCATGTCTCTGTAGGTATGACGTTATATGTATTAATATGTATATTGTATCATGTCTCTGTAGGTATGACGTTATGTGTATTAACATGTATATTGTATCATGTCTCTGTAGTTATGACGTTATGTGTAATAATATGTATATTGTATCATGTCTCTGTAGTTATGACGTTATGTATGTTAATATGTATATTGTATCATGTCTCTGTAGGTATGACGTTATGTGAATTAATATGTATATTGTATCATGTCTCTGTAGTTATGACGTTATGTGTAATAATATGTATATTGTATCATGTCTCTGTAGTTATGATGTTATGTGTATTAATATGTATATTGTATCATGTCTCTGTAGTTATGACGTTATGTGTATTAATATGTATATTGTATCATGTCTATGTAGTTATGACGTTATGTATGTTAATATGTATATTGTATCATGTCTCTGGAGGTATGACGTTATGTGTATTAATATGTATATTGTATCGTGTCTCTGTAGGTATGACGTTATGTGTATTAATATGTATATTGTATCATGTCTCTGTAGGTATGACGTTATGTGTATTAATATGTATATTGTATCATGTCTCTGTAGGTATGACGTTATGTATATTAATATGTATATTGTATCATGTCTCTGTAGGTATGACGTTATGTGTATTAATATGTATATTGTATCATGTCTCTGTAGGTATGACGTTATGTGTATTAATATGTACATTGTATCATGTCTCTGTAGGTATGACGTTATGTGTATTAATATGTATATTGTATCATGTCTCTGTAGGTATGACGTTCTGTGTATTAATAAGTACTTTGTATCATGTCTCTGTAGGTATGACGTTATGTGTATTAATATGTATATTGTATCATGTCTCTGTAGGTAGGACGTTATGTGTATTAATATGTATATTGTATCATGTCTCTGTAGGTATGACGTTATGTGTATTAATATGTATATTGTATCATGTCTCTGTAGGTATGAAGTTATGTGTATTAATATGTATATTGTATCATGTCCCTGTAGGTATGACGTTATGTGTGATAATATGTATTTTGTATCATCTCTCTGTAGGTATGACGTTATGTGTATTAATATGTATATTGTATCATGTCTCTGTAGTTATGACGTTATGTGTATTAATATGTATATTGTATCATGTCTCTGTAGGTATGACGTTATGTGTATTAATATGTATATTGTATCATGTCTCTGTAGGTATGACGTTATGTGTATTAATATGTATATTGTATCATGTCTCTGTAGGTATGACGTTATGTGTATTAATATGTATATAGTGTCATGTGTCTGTAGGTTTGACACTATGTGTATTAATATGTATATTGTATCATGTCTCTGTAGGTATGACGTTATGTGTATTAATATGTAAATTGTATCATGTCTCTGTAGGTATGACGTTATGTGTGATAATATGTATTTTGTGTCATGTCTCTGTAGGTATGACGTTATGTGTACAAATATGTATTTTGTGTCATGTCTCTGTAGGTATGACGTTATGTGTATAAATGTGTATATTGTATCATGTCTCTGTAGGTATGACGTTATATGTATTAATATGTATATTGTATCATGTCTCTGTAGGTATGACGTTATGTGTATTAATATGTATATTGTATCATGTCTCTGTAGTTATGACGTTATGTGTAATAATATGTATATTGTATCATGTCTCTGTAGTTATGACGTTATGTATGTTAATATGTATATTGTATCATGTCTCTGTAGGTATGACGTTATGTGTATTAATATGTATATTGTATCATGTCTCTGTAGTTATGACGTTATGTGTAATAATATGTATATTGTATCATGTCTCTGTAGTTATGATGTTATGTGTATTAATATGTATATTGTATCATGTCTCTGTAGTTATGACGTTATGTGTATTAATATGTATATTGTATCATGTCTATGTAGTTATGACGTTATGTATGTTAATATGTATATTGTATCATGTCTCTGTAGGTATGACGTTATGTGTATTAATATGTATATTGTATCGTGTCTCTGTAGGTATGACGTTATGTGTATTAATATGTATATTGTATCATGTCTCTGTAGGTATGACGTTATGTGTATTAATATGTATATTGTATCATGTCTCTGTAGGTATGACGTTCTGTGTATTAATAAGTACTTTGTATCATGTCTCTGTAGGTATGACGTTATGTGTGATAATATGTATATTGTATCATGTCTCTGTAGGTATGACGTTATGTGTATTAATATGTATATTGTATCATGTCTCTGTAGGTATGACCTTATGTGTGTTAATATGTATATTGTATCATGTCTCTGTAGGTATGACGTTATGTGTATTAATATGTATATTGTATCATGTCTCTGTAGGTATGACGTTATGTGTGATAATATGTATTTTGTATCATGTCTCTGTAGGTATGACGTTATGTGTATTGATATGTATATTGTATCATGTCTCTGTAGGTATGACGTTCTGTGTATTAATATGTATTTTGTATCATGTCTCTGTAGGTATGACGTTATGTGTATTAATATGTATTTTGTATCATCTTTCTGTAGGTATGACGTTATGTGTATTAATGTGTACATTGTATCATGTCTCCGTAGGTATGACGTTATGTGTATTAATATGTATATTGTATCATGTCTCTGTAGGTATGACGTTATGTGTGATAATATGTACTTTGTATAATGTCTCTGTAGGTATGACGTTATGTGTATAAATATGTATATTGTATCATGTCTCTGTAGGTATGACGTTATGTGTATTAATATGTATATTGTATCATGTCTCTGTAGGTATGACGTTATGTGTATTAATATGTATTTTGTATCATGTCTCTGTAGGTATGACGTTATGTTGGATAATATGTATTTTGTATCATGTCTCTGTAGGTATGACGTTATGTGTATTAATATGTATATTGTATCAAGTCTCTGTAGGTATGACGTTATGTATGTTAATATGTATATTGTATCATGTCTCTGTAGGTATGACGTTATGTGTATTAATATGTATATTGTATCATGTCTCTGTAGGTATGACGTTATGTGTATTAATATGTATATTGTATCATGTCTCTGTAGGTATGACGTTATGTGTATTAATATGTATATTGTATCATGTCTCTGTAGGTATGACGTTATGTGTATTAATATGTATATTGTATCATGTCTCTGTAGGTATGACGTTATGTGTATTAATATGTATATTGTATCATGTCTCTGTATGTATGACGTTATGTGTGATAATATGTATTTTTTATCATGTCTCTGTAGGTATGACGTTATGTGTATTAATATGTATATTGTATCATGTCTCTGTAGGTATGACGTTATGTGGGATAATATGTATATTGTATCCTGTCTCTGTAGGTATGACGTTATGTGGGATAATATGTATTTTGTATCATGTCTCTGTAGGTATGACGTTATGTGTATTAATATGTATATTGTATCATGTCTCTGTAGGTATGACGTTATGTGTGATAATATGTACTTTGTATCATGTCTCTGTAGGTATGACGTTATGTGTGTTAATATGTATATTGTATCATGTCTCTGTAGGTATGACGTTATGTGTATTAATATGTATATTGTATCATGTCTCTGTAGGTATGACGTTATGTGTATAAATATGTATTTTGTATCATGTCTCTGTAGGTATGACGTTATGTGTATTAATATGTATATTGTATCATGTCTCTGTAGGTATGACGTTATGTGTATTAATATGTATATTGTATCATGTGTCGTTAGGTATGACGTTATGTGTATTAATATGTATATTGTATCATGTCTCTGTAGGTATGACGTTTTGTGGAATAATATGTATTTTGTATCATGTCTCTGTAGGTATGACGTTATGTGTATTAATATGTATATTGTATCATGTCTCTGTAGGTATGACGTTATGTGTGATAATATGTATTTTGTGTCATGTCTCTGTAGGTATGACGTTATGTGTATAAATATGTATATTGTATCATGTCTCTGTAGGTATGACGTTATGTGTATTAATATGTATTTTGTGTCATGTCTCTGTAGGTATGACGTTATGTGTATAAATATGTATTTTGTGTCATGTCTCTGTAGGTATGACGTTATGTGTATAAATGTGTATATTGTATCATGTCTCTGTAGGTATGACGTTATATGTATTAATATGTATATTGTATCATGTCTCTGTAGGTAGGACGTTATGTGTATTAATATGTATATTGTATCATGTCTCTGTAGTTATGACGTTATGTGTAATAATATGTATATTGTATCATGTCTCTGTAGTTATGACGTTATGTGTAATAATATGTATATTGTATCATGTCTCTGTAGTTATGACGTCATGTATGTTATTATGTATATTGTATCATGTCTCTGTAGGTATGACGTTATGTGTATTAATATGTATATTGTATCATGTCTCTGTAGTTATGACCTTATGTGTAATAATATGTATATTGTATCATGTCTCTGTAGTTATGATGTTATGTGTATTAATATGTATATTGTATCATGTCTCTGTAGTTATGACGTTATGTGTATTAATATGTATATTGTATCATGTCTATGTAGTTATGACGTTATGTATGTTAATATGTATATTGTATCATGTCTCTGTAGGTATGACGTTATGTGTATTAATATGTATATTGTATCATGTCTATGTAGTTATGACGTTATGTATGTTAACATGTATATTGTATCATGTCTCTGTAGGTATGACGTTATGTGTATTAATATGTATATTGTATCGTGTCTCTGTAGGTATGACGTTATGTGTATTAATATGTATATTGTATCATGTCTCTGTAGGTATGACGTTATGTGTATTAATATGTATATTGTATCATGTCTCTGTAGGTATGACGTTATGTATATTAATATGTATATTGTATCATGTCTCTGTAGGTATGACGTTATGTGTATTAATATGTATATTGTATCATGTCTCTGTAGGTATGACGTTATGTGTTTAATATGTACATTGTATCATGTCTCTGTAGGTATGACGTTATGTGTATTAATATGTATATTGTATCATGTCTCTGTAGGTATGACGTTCTGTGTATTAATAAGTACTTGGTATCATGTCTCTGTAGGTATGACATTATGTGTATTAATATGTATATTGTATCATGTCTCTGTAGGTATGACGTTATGTGTATTAATATGTATATTGTATCATGTCTCTGTAGGTATGACGTTATGTGTATTAATATGTATATTGTATCATGTCTCTGTAGGTATGAAGTTATGTGTATTAATATGTATATTGTATCATGTTTCTGTAGGTATGACGTTATGTGTGATAATATGTATTTTGTATCATCTCTCTGTAGGTATGACGTTATGTGTATTAATATGTATATTGTATCATGTCTCTGTAGTTATGACGTTATGTGTATTAATATGTATATTGTATCATGTCTATGTAGGTATGACGTTATGTGTATTAACATGTATATTGTATCATGTCTCTGTAGGTATGACGTTATGTGTATTAATATGTATATTGTATCATGTCTCTGTAGGTATGACGTTATGTGTATTAATATGTATATTGTGTCATGTGTCTGTAGGTTCGACACTATGTGTATTAATATGTATATTGTATCATGTCTCTGTAGGTATGACGTTATGTGTATTAATATGTATATTGTATCATGTCTCTGTAGGTATGACGTTATGTGTATTAATATGTATATTGTATCATGTCTCTGTAGGTATGACGTTATGTGTGATAATATGTATATTGTATCATGTCTCTGTAGGTATGACGTTATGTGTATTAATATGTATATTGTATCATGTCTCTGTAGGTATGACCTTATGTGTGTTAATATGTATATTGTATCATGTCTCTGTAGGTATGACGTTATGTGTGATAATATGTATTTTGTATCATGTCTCTCTAGGTATGACGTTATGTGTATTAATATGTATATTGTATCATGTCTCTGTAGGTATGACGTTCTGTGTATTAATATGTATTTTGTGTCATGTCTCTGTAGGTATGACGTTATGTGTATTAATATGTATTTTGTGTCATGTCTCTGTAGGTATGACGTTATGTGTATTAATATGTATTTTGTATCATGTCTCTCTAGGTATGACGTTATGTGTGATAATATGTATTTTGTATCATGTCTCTGTAGGTATGACGTTATGTGTGATAATATGTATTTTGTATCATGTCTCTCTAGGTATGACGTTCTGTGTATTAATATGTATTTTGTATCATGTCTCTGTAGGTATGACGTTATGTGTATTGATATGTATATTGTGTCATGTCTCTCTAGGTATGACGTTAGGTGTATTAATATGTATATTGTATCATGTCTCTGTAGGTATGACGTTATGTGGGATAATATGTATTTTGTATCATGTCTCTGTAGGTATGACGTTATGTTGGATAATATGTATTTTGTATCATGTCTCTCTAGGTATGACGTTATGTGTATTAATATGTATATTGTATCATGTCTCTGTAGTTATGACGTTATGTATGTTAATATGTATATTGTATCATGTCTCTGTAGGTATGACGTTATGTGTATTAATATGTATATTGTATCATGTCTCTGTAGGTATGACGTTATGTGTATTAATATGTATATTGTATCATGTCTCTGTAGGTATGACGTTATGTGTATTAATATGTATATTGTATCATGTCTCTGTAGGTATGACGTTATGTGTATTAATATGTATATTGTATGATGTCTCTGTAGGTATGACGTTATGTGTATTAATATGTATATTGTATCATGTCTCTGTAGGTATGACGTTACGTGTGATAATATGTATTTTGTGTCATGTCTCTGTAGGTATGACGTTATGTGTATAAATATGTATTTTGTGTCCTGTCTCTGTAGGTATGACGTTATGTGTATAAATGTGTATATTGTATCAAGTCTCTGTAGGTATGACGTTATATGTATTAATATGTATATTGTATCATGTCTCTGTAGGTATGACGTTATGTGTATTAATATGTATATTGTATCATGTCTCTGTAGTTATGACGTTTTGTGTAATAATATGTATATTGTATCATGTCTCTGTAGTTATGACGTTATGTGTATTAATATGTATATTGTATCATGTCTCTGTAGTTATGACGTTATGTGTAATAATATGTACATTGTATCATGTCTCTGTAGTTATGATGTTATGTGTATTAATATGTATATTGTATCATATCTCTGTAGTTATGACGTTATGTGTATTAATATGTATATTGTATCATGTCTCTGTAGTTATGACGTTATGTATGTTAATATGTATATTGTATCATGTCTCTGTAGGTATGACGTTATGTGTATTAATATGTATATTGTATCATGTCTCTGTAGGTATGACGTTATGTGTATTAATATGTATATTGTATCATGTCTCTGTAGGTATGACGTTATGTGTATTAATATGTATAGTATATCATGTCTCTGTAGGTATGACGTTATGTGTATTAATATGTATATTGTATCATGTCTCTGTAGGTATGACGTTATGTGTATTAATAAGTATATTGTATCATGTCTCTGTAGGTATGACGTTCTGTGTATTAATAAGTACTTTGTATCATGTCTCTGTAGGTATGACATTATGTGTATTAATATGTATATTGTATCATGTCTCTGTAGTTATGACGTTATGTGTATTAATATGTATATTGTATCATGTCTCTGTAGTTATGACGTTATGTGTAATAATATGTATATTGTATCATGTCTCTGTAGTTATGATGTTATGTGTATTAATATGTATATTGTATCATATCTCTGTAGTTATGACGTTATGTGTATTAATATGTATATTGTATCATGTCTATGTAGTTATGACGTTATGTATGTTAATATGTATATTGTATCATGTCTCTGTAGGTATGACGTTATGTGTATTAATATGTATATTGTATCATGTCTCTGTAGGTATGACGTTATGTGTATTAATATGTATAGTATATCATGTCTCTGTAGGTATGACGTTATGTGTATTAATATGTATATTGTATCATGTCTCTGTAGGTATGACGTTATGTGTATTAATAAGTATATTGTATCATGTCTCTGTAGGTATGACGTTCTGTGTATTAATAAGTACTTTGTATCATGTCTCTGTAGGTATGACGTTATGTGTATTAATATGTATATTGTATCATGTCTCTGTAGGTATGACGTTATGTGTATTAATATGTATATTGTATCATGTCTCTGTAGGTATGACGTTATGTGTATTATTATGTATATTGTATCATGTCTCTGTAGGTATGACGTTATGTGTGATAATATGTATTTTGTATCATGTCTCTGTAGGTATGACGTTATGTGTATTAATATGTATATTGTATCATGTCTCTGTAGGTATGACGTTATTTGTGATAATATGTATTTTGTATCATGTCTCTGTAGGTATGACGTTATGTGTATTAATATGTAGTTTGTATCATCTCTCTGTAGGTATGACGTTATGTGTATAAATATGTATATTGTATCATGTCTCTGTAGGTATGACGTTATGTGTATTAATATGTATATTGTATCATTTCTCTGTAGGTATGACGTTATGTGTATTAATATGGATATTGTATCATGTCTCTGTAGGTATGACGTTATGTGGGATAATATGTATTTTTTATCATGTCTCTGTAGGTATGACGTTATGTGGGATAATATGTATTTTGTATCATGTCTCTGTAGTTATGACGTTATGTGTATTAATATGTATATTGTATCATGTCTCTGTAGGTATTGCGTTATGTGTGATAATATGTATTTTGTGTCATGTCTCTGTAGGTATGACGTTATGTGTATAAATATGTATATTGTATCATGTCTCTGTAGGTATAACGTTATGTGTATTAATATGTATATTGTATCATGTCTCTGTAGGTATGACGTTATGTGTATTAATATGTATATTGTATCAAGTCTCTGTAGGTATGACGTTATGTGTGATAATATGTATTTTGTGTCATGTCTCTGTAGGTATGAGGTTATGTGTGATAATATGTATTTTGTATCATGTCTATGTAGTTATGACGTTATGTATGTTAATATGTATATTGTATCATGTCTCTGTAGGTATGACGTTATGTGTATTAATATGTATATTGTATCATGTCTCTGTAGGTATGACGTTATGTGTATTAATATGTATAGGGTATCATGTCTCTGTAGGTATGACGTTATGTGTATTAATATGTATATTGTATCATGTCTCTGTAGGTATGACGTTATGTGTATTAATATGTATATTGTATCATGTCTCTGTAGGTATGACGTTATGTGTATTAATATGTATATTGTATCATGTCTCTGTAGGTATGACGTTATGTGTATTAATATGTATATTGTATCATGTCTCTGTAGGTATGACGTTATGTGTATTAATATGAACATTGTATCATGTCTCTGTAGGTATGACGTTATGTGTATTAATAAGTATATTGTATCATGTCTCTGTAGGTATGACGTTCTGTGTATTAATAAGTACTTTGTATCATGTCTCTGTAGGTATGACGTTATGTGTATTAATATGTATATTGTATCAATTCTCTGTAGGTATGACGTTATGTGTATTAATATGTATATTGTATCATGTCTCTGTAGGTATGACGTTATGTGTATTAATATGTATATTGTATCATGTCTCTGTAGGTATGAAGTTATGTGTATTAATATGTATATTGTATCATGTCTCTGTAGGTATGACGTTATGTGTGATAATATGTATTTTGTATCATCTCTCTGTAGGTATGACGTTATGTGTATTAATATGTATATTGTATCATGTCTCTGTAGTTATGACATTATGTGTATTAATATGTATATTGTATCATGTCTCTGTAGGTATGACGTTATGTGTATTAATATGGATATTGTATCAAGTCTCTGTAGGTATGACGTTATGTGTATTAATATGTATATTGTATCATGTCTCTGTAGGTATGACGTTATGTGTATTAATATGTATATTGTATCATGTCTCTGTAGGTATGACGTTATGTGTATTAATATGTATATTGTATCATGTCTCTGTAGGTATGACGTTATGTGTATTAATATGTATATTGTATCATGTCTCTGTAGGTATGACGTTATGTGTATTAATATGTATATTGTATCATATCTCTGTAGGTATGACGTTATGTGTGATAATATGTATATTGTATCATGTCTCTGTAGGTATGACGTTATGTGTATTGATATGTATATTGTATCATGTCTCTGTAGGTATGACCTTATATGTGTTAATATGTATATTGTATCATGTCTCTGTAGGTATGACGTTATGTGTATTAATATGTATATTGTATCATGTCTCTGTAGGTATGACGTTATGTGTGATAATATGTATTTTGTATCATGTCTCTGTAGGTATGACGTTATGTGTATTAATATGTATATTGTATCATGTCTCTGTAGGTATGACGTTATTTGTGATAATATGTATTTTGTATCATGTCTCTGTAGGTATGACGTTATGTGTATTAATATGTATAGTATATCATGTCTCTGTAGGTATGACGTTATGTGTATTAATATGTATATTGTATCATGTCTCTGTAGGTATGACGTTATGTGTATTAATAAGTATATTGTATCATGTCTCTGTAGGTATGACGTTCTGTGTATTAATAAGTACTTTGTATCATGTCTCTGTAGGTATGACGTTATGTGTATTAATATGTATATTGTATCATGTCTCTGTAGGTATGACGTTATGTGTATTAATATGTATATTGTATCATGTCTCTGTAGGTATGACGTTATGTGTATTAATATGTATATTGTATCATGTCTCTGTAGGTATGACGTTATGTGTGATAATATGTATTTTGTATCATGTCTCTGTAGGTATGACGTTATGTGTATTAATATGTATATTGTATCATGTCTCTGTAGGTATGACGTTATTTGTGATAATATGTATTTTGTATCATGTCTCTGTAGGTATGACGTTATGTGTATTAATATGTAGTTTGTATCATCTCTCTGTAGGTATGACGTTATGTGTATAAATATGTATATTGTATCATGTCTCTGTAGGTATGACGTTATGTGTATTAATATGTATATTGTATCATGTCTCTGTAGGTATGACGTTATGTGTGATAATATGTACTTTGTATCATGTCTCTGTAGGTATGACGTTATGTGTGATAATATGTATTTTGTATCATGTCTCTGTAGTTATGACGTTTTGTGTAATAATATGTATATTGTATCATGTCTCTGTAGTTATGACGTTATGTGTATTAATATGTATATTGTATCATGTCTCTGTAGTTATGACGTTATGTGTAATAATATGTATATTGTATCATGTCTCTGTAGTTATGATGTTATGTGTATTAATATGTATATTGTATCATATCTCTGTAGTTATGACGTTATGTGTATTAATATGTATATTGTATCATGTCTATGTAGTTATGACGTTATGTATGTTAATATGTATATTGTATCATGTCTCTGTAGGTATGACGTTATGTGTATTAATATGTATATTGTATCATGTCTCTGTAGGTATGACGTTATGTGTATTAATATGTATAGTATATCATGTCTCTGTAGGTATGACGTTATGTGTATTAATATGTATATTGTATCATGTCTCTGTAGGTATGACGTTATGTGTATTAATAAGTATATTGTATCATGTCTCTGTAGGTATGACGTTCTGTGTATTAATAAGTACTTTGTATCATGTCTCTGTAGGTATGACGTTATGTGTATTAATATGTATATTGTATCATGTCTCTGTAGGTATGACGTTATGTGTATTAATATGTATATTGTATCATGTCTCTGTAGGTATGACGTTATGTGTATTAATATGTATATTGTATCATGTCTCTGTAGGTATGACGTTATGTGTGATAATATGTATTTTGTATCATGTCTCTGTAGGTATGACGTTATGTGTATTAATATGTATATTGTATCATGTCTCTGTAGGTATGACGTTATTTGTGATAATATGTATTTTGTATCATGTCTCTGTAGGTATGACGTTATGTGTATTAATATGTAGTTTGTATCATCTCTCTGTAGGTATGACGTTATGTGTATAAATATGTATATTGTATCATGTCTCTGTAGGTATGACGTTATGTGTATTAATATGTATATTGTATCATTTCTCTGTAGGTATGACGTTATGTGTATTAATATGGATATTGTATCATGTCTCTGTAGGTATGACGTTATGTGGGATAATATGTATTTTTTATCATGTCTCTGTAGGTATGACGTTATGTGGGATAATATGTATTTTGTATCATGTCTCTGTAGTTATGACGTTATGTGTATTAATATGTATATTGTATCATGTCTCTGTAGGTATTACGTTATGTGTGATAATATGTATTTTGTGTCATGTCTCTGTAGGTATGATGTTATGTGTATAAATATGTATATTGTATCATGTCTCTGTAGGTATAACGTTATGTGTATTAATATGTATATTGTATCATGTCTCTGTAGGTATGACGTTATGTGTATTAATATGTATATTGTATCAAGTCTCTGTAGGTATGACGTTATGTGTGATAATATGTATTTTGTGTCATGTCTCTGTAGGTATGAGGTTATGTGTGATAATATGTATTTTGTATCATGTCTATGTAGTTATGACGTTATGTATGTTAATATGTATATTGTATCATGTCTCTGTAGGTATGACGTTATGTGTATTAATATGTATATTGTATCATGTCTCTGTAGGTATGACGTTATGTGTATTAATATGTATAGGGTATCATGTCTCTGTAGGTATGACGTTATGTGTATTAATATGTATATTGTATCATGTCTCTGTAGGTATGACGTTATGTGTATTAATATGTATATTGTATCATGTCTCTGTAGGTATGACGTTATGTGTATTAATATGTATATTGTATCATGTCTCTGTAGGTATGACGTTATGTGTATTAATATGTATATTGTATCATGTCTCTGTAGGTATGACGTTATGTGTATTAATATGAACATTGTATCATATCTCTGTAGGTATGACGTTCTGTGTATTAATAAGTACTTTGTATCATGTCTCTGTAGGTATGACGTTATGTGTATTAATATGTATATTGTATCAATTCTCTGTAGGTATGACGTTATGTGTATTAATATGTATATTGTATCATGTCTCTGTAGGTATGACGTTATGTGTATTAATATGTATATTGTATCATGTCTCTGTAGGTATGAAGTTATGTGTATTAATATGTATATTGTATCATGTCTCTGTAGGTATGACGTTATGTGTGATAATATGTATTTTGTATCATCTCTCTGTAGGTATGACGTTATGTGTATTAATATGTATATTGTATCATGTCTCTGTAGTTATGACATTATGTGTATTAATATGTATATTGTATCATGTCTCTGTAGGTATGACGTTATGTGTATTAATATGGATATTGTATCAAGTCTCTGTAGGTATGACGTTATGTGTATTAATATGTATATTGTATCATGTCTCTGTAGGTATGACGTTATGTGTATTAATATGTATATTGTATCATGTCTCTGTAGGTTTGACACTATGTGTATTAATATGTATATTGTATCATGTCTCTGTAGGTATGACGTTATGTGTATTAATATGTATATTGTATCATGTCTCTGTAGGTATGACGTTATGTGTATTAATATGTATATTGTATCATATCTCTGTAGGTATGACGTTATGTGTGATAATATGTATATTGTATCATGTCTCTGTAGGTATGACGTTATGTGTATTGATATGTATATTGTATCATGTCTCTGTAGGTATGACCTTATATGTGTTAATATGTATATTGTATCATTTCTCTGTAGGTATGACGTTATGTGTATTAATATGTATATTGTATCATGTCTCTGTAGGTATGACGTTATGTGTGATAATATGTATTTTGTATCATGTCTCTGTAGGTATGACGTTATGTGTATTAATATGTATATTGTATCATGTCTCTGTAGGTATGACGTTATTTGTGATAATATGTATTTTGTATCATGTCTCTGTAGGTATGACGTTATGTGTATTAATATGTATTTCGTATCATCTCTCTGTAGGTATGACGTTATGTGTATAAATATGTATATTATATCATATCTCTGTAGGTATGACGTTATGTGTATTAATATGTATATTGTATCATGTCTCTGTAGGTATGACGTTATGTGTGATAATATGTACTTTGTATCATGTCTCTGTAGGTATGACGTTATGTGTGATAATATGTATTTTGTATCATGTCTCTGTAGGTATGACGTTATGTGTATTAATATGTATATTGTATCATGTCTCTGTAGGTATGACGTTATTTGTATTAATATGGATATTGTATTGTGTCTCTGTAGGTGTGACGTTATGTGGGATAATATGTATTTTGTATCATGTCTCTGTAGGTATGACGTTATTTGTGATAATATGTATTTTGTATCATGTCTCTGTAGGTATGACGTTATGTGTATTAATATGTAGTTTGTATCATCTCTCTGTAGGTATGACGTTATGTGTATAAATATGTATATTGTATCATGTCTCTGTAGGTATGACGTTATGTGTATTAATATGTATATTGTATCATTTCTCTGTAGGTATGACGTTATGTGTATTAATATGGATATTGTATCATGTCTCTGTAGGTATGACGTTATGTGGGATAATATGTATTTTTTATCATGTCTCTGTAGGTATGACGTTATGTGGGATAATATGTATTTTGTATCATGTCTCTGTAGTTATGACGTTATGTGTATTAATATGTATATTGTATCATGTCTCTGTAGGTATTACGTTATGTGTGATAATATGTATTTTGTGTCATGTCTCTGTAGGTATGACGTTATGTGTATAAATATGTATATTGTATCATGTCTCTGTAGGTATAACGTTATGTGTATTAATATGTATATTGTATCATGTCTCTGTAGGTATGACGTTATGTGTATTAATATGTATATTGTATCAAGTCTCTGTAGGTATGACGTTATGTGTGATAATATGTATTTTGTGTCATGTCTCTGTAGGTATGAGGTTATGTGTGATAATATGTATTTTGTATCATGTCTATGTAGTTATGACGTTATGTATGTTAATATGTATATTGTATCATGTCTCTGTAGGTATGACGTTATGTGTATTAATATGTATATTGTATCATGTCTCTGTAGGTATGACGTTATGTGTATTAATATGTATAGGGTATCATGTCTCTGTAGGTATGACGTTATGTGTATTAATATGTATATTGTATCATGTCTCTGTAGGTATGACGTTATGTGTATTAATATGTATATTGTATCATGTCTCTGTAGGTATGACGTTATGTGTATTAATATGTATATTGTATCATGTCTCTGTAGGTATGACGTTATGTGTATTAATATGTATATTGTATCATGTCTCTGTAGGTATGACGTTATGTGTATTAATATGAACATTGTATCATGTCTCTGTAGGTATGACGTTATGTGTATTAATAAGTATATTGTATCATGTCTCTGTAGGTATGACGTTCTGTGTATTAATAAGTACTTTGTATCATGTCTCTGTAGGTATGACGTTATGTGTATTAATATGTATATTGTATCAATTCTCTGTAGGTATGACGTTATGTGTATTAATATGTATATTGTATCATGTCTCTGTAGGTATGACGTTATGTGTATTAATATGTATATTGTATCATGTCTCTGTAGGTATGAAGTTATGTGTATTAATATGTATATTGTATCATGTCTCTGTAGGTATGACGTTATGTGTGATAATATGTATTTTGTATCATCTCTCTGTAGGTATGACGTTATGTGTATTAATATGTATATTGTATCATGTCTCTGTAGTTATGACATTATGTGTATTAATATGTATATTGTATCATGTCTCTGTAGGTATGACGTTATGTGTATTAATATGGATATTGTATCAAGTCTCTGTAGGTATGACGTTATGTGTATTAATATGTATATTGTATCATGTCTCTGTAGGTATGACGTTATGTGTATTAATATGTATATTGTATCATGTCTCTGTAGGTTTGAAACTATGTGTATTAATATGTATATTGTATCATGTCTCTGTAGGTATGACGTTATGTGTATTAATATGTATATTGTATCATGTCTCTGTAGGTATGACGTTATGTGTATTAATATGTATATTGTATCATATCTCTGTAGGTATGACGTTATGTGTGATAATATGTATATTGTATCATGTCTCTGTAGGTATGACGTTATGTCTATTGATATGTATATTGTATCATGTCTCTGTAGGTATGACCTTATATGTGTTAATATGTATATTGTATCATTTCTCTGTAGGTATGACGTTATGTGTATTAATATGTATATTGTATCATGTCTCTGTAGGTATGACGTTATGTGTGATAATATGTATTTTGTATCATGTCTCTGTAGGTATGACGTTATGTGTATTAATATGTATATTGTATCATGTCTCTGTAGGTATGACGTTATTTGTGATAATATGTATTTTGTATCATGTCTCTGTAGGTATGACGTTATGTGTATTAATATGTATTTCGTATCATCTCTCTGTAGGTATGACGTTATGTGTATAAATATGTATATTATATCATATCTCTGTAGGTATGACGTTATGTGTATTAATATGTATATTGTATCATGTCTCTGTAGGTATGACGTTATGTGTGATAATATGTACTTTGTATCATGTCTCTGTAGGTATGACGTTATGTGTGATAATATGTATTTTGTATCATGTCTCTGTAGGTATGACGTTATGTGTATTAATATGTATATTGTATCATGTCTCTGTAGGTATGACGTTATTTGTATTAATATGGATATTGTATTGTGTCTCTGTAGGTGTGACGTTATGTGGGATAATATGTATTTTGTATCATGTCTCTGTAGGTATGACGTTATGTGGGATAATATGTATATTGTATCATGTCTCTGTAGGTATGACGTTTTGTGTAATAATATGTATATTGTATCATGTCTCTGTAGTTATGACGTTATGTGTATTAATATGTATATTGTATCATGTCTCTGTAGTTATGACGTTATGTGTAATAATATGTATATTGTATCATGTCTCTGTAGTTATGATGTTATGTGTATTAATATGTATATTGTATCATATCTCTGTAGTTATGACGTTATGTGTATTAATATGTATATTGTATCATGTCTATGTAGTTATGACGTTATGTATGTTAATATGTATATTGTATCATGTCTCTGTAGGTATGACGTTATGTGTATTAATATGTATATTGTATCATGTCTCTGTAGGTATGACGTTATGTGTATTAATATGTATAGTATATCATGTCTCTGTAGGTATGACGTTATGTGTATTAATATGTATATTGTATCATGTCTCTGTAGGTATGACGTTATGTGTATTAATAAGTATACTGTATCATGTCTCTGTAGGTATGACGTTCTGTGTATTAATAAGTACTTTGTATCATGTCTCTGTAGGTATGACGTTATGTGTATTAATATGTATATTGTATCATGTCTCTGTAGGTATGACGTTATGTGTATTAATATGTATATTGTATCATGTCTCTGTAGGTATGACGTTATGTGTATTAATATGTATATTGTATCATGTCTCTGTAGGTATGACGTTATGTGTGATAATATGTATTTTGTATCATGTCTCTGTAGGTATGACGTTATGTGTATTAATATGTATATTGTATCATGTCTCTGTAGGTATGACGTTATTTGTGATAATATGTATTTTGTATCATGTCTCTGTAGGTATGACGTTATGTGTATTAATATGTAGTTTGTATCATCTCTCTTTTAGGTATGACGTTATGTGTATAAATATGTATATTGTATCATGTCTCTGTAGGTATGACGTTATGTGTATTAATATGTATATTGTATCATGTCTCTGTAGGTATGACGTTATGTGTGATAATATGTACTTTGTATCATGTCTCTGTAGGTATGACGTTATGTGTGATAATATGTATTTTGTATCATGTCTCTGTAGTTATGACGTTTTGTGTAATAATATGTATATTGTATCATGTCTCTGTAGTTATGACGTTATGTGTATTAATATGTATATTGTATCATGTCTCTGTAGTTATGACGTTATGTGTAATAATATGTATATTGTATCATGTCTCTGTAGTTATGATGTTATGTGTATTAATATGTATATTGTATCATATCTCTGTAGTTATGACGTTATGTGTATTAATATGTATATTGTATCATGTCTATGTAGTTATGACGTTATGTATGTTAATATGTATATTGTACCATGTCTCTGTAGGTATGACGTTATGTGTATTAATATGTATATTGTATCATGTCTCTGTAGGTATGACGTTATGTGTATTAATATGTATAGTATATCATGTCTCTGTAGGTATGACGTTATGTGTATTAATATGTATATTGTATCATGTCTCTGTAGGTATGACGTTATGTGTATTAATAAGTATATTGTATCATGTCTCTGTAGGTATGACGTTCTGTGTATTAATAAGTACTTTGTATCATGTCTCTGTAGGTATGACGTTATGTGTATTAATATGTATATTGTATCATGTCTCTGTAGGTATGACGTTATGTGTATTAATATGTATATTGTATCATGTCTCTGTAGGTATGACGTTATGTGTATTAATATGTATATTGTATCATGTCTCTGTAGGTATGACGTTATGTGTGATAATATGTATTTTGTATCATGTCTCTGTAGGTATGACGTTATGTGTATTAATATGTATATTGTATCATGTCTCTGTAGGTATGACGTTATTTGTGATAATATGTATTTTGTATCATGTCTCTGTAGGTATGACGTTATGTGTATTAATATGTAGTTTGTATCATCTCTCTGTAGGTATGACGTTATGTGTATAAATATGTATATTGTATCATGTCTCTGTAGGTATGACGTTATGTGTATTAATATGTATATTGTATCATGTCTCTGTAGGTATGACGTTATGTGTGATAATATGTACTTTGTATCATGTCTCTGTAGGTATGACGTTATGTGTGATAATATGTATTTTGTATCATGTCTCTGTAGGTATGACGTTATGTGTATTAATATGTATATTGTATCATGTCTCTGTAGGTATGACGTTATGTGTATTAATATGGATATTGTATCATGTCTCTGTAGGTATGACGTTATGTGGGATAATATGTATTTTGTATCATGTCTCTGTAGGTATGACGTTATGTGTATTAATATGTATATTGTATCATGTCTCTGTAGGTATTACGTTATGTGTGATAATATGTATTTTGTGTCATGTCTCTGTAGGTATGACGTTATGTGTATAAATATGTATTTTGTATCATGTCTCTGTAGGTATAACGTTATGTGTATTAATATGTATATTGTATCATGTCTCTGTAGGTATGACGTTATGTGTGATAATATGTATTTTGTGTCATGTCTCTGTAGGTATGAGGTTATGTGTGATAATATGTATTTTGTGTCATGTCTCTGTACGTATGACGTTATGTGTATAAATGTGTATATTGTATCATGTCTCTGTAGTTATGATGTTATGTGTATTAATATGTATATTGTATCATATCTCTGTAGTTATGACGTTATGTGTATTAATATGTATATTGTATCATGTCTATGTAGTTATGGCATTATGTATGTTAATATGTATATTGTATCATGTCTCTGTAGGTATGACGTTATGTGTATTAATATGTATATTGTATCATGTCTCTGTAGGTATGACGTTATGTGTATTAATATGTATAGTGTATCATGTCTCTGTAGGTATGACGTTATGTGTATTAATATGTATATTGTATCATGTCTCTGTAGGTATGACGTTATGTGTATTAATATGTATATTGTATCATGTCTCTGTAGGTATGACGTTATGTGTATTAATATGTACATTGTATCATGTCTCTGTAGGTATGACGTTCTGTGTATTAATAAGTACTTTGTATCATGTCTCTGTAGGTATGACGTTATGTGTATTAATATGTATATTGTATCATGTCTCTGTAGGTATGACGTTATGTGTATTAATATGTATATTGTATCATGTCTCTGTAGGTATGACGTTATGTGTATTAATATGTATATTGTATCATGTCTCTGTAGGTATGACGTTATGTGTATTAATATGTATATTGTATCATGTCTCTGTAGGTATGACGTTATGTGTATTAATATGTACATTGTATCATGTCTCTGTAGGTATGACGTTCTGTGTATTAATAAGTACTTTGTATCATGTCTCTGTAGGTATGACGTTATGTGTATTAATATGTATATTGTATCATGTCTCTGTAGGTATGACGTTATGTGTATTAATATGTATATTGTATCATGTCTCTGTAGGTATGACGTTATGTGTATTAATATGTATATTGTATCATGTCTCTGTAGGTATGAAGTTATGTGTATTAATATGTATATTGTATCATGTCTCTGTAGGTATGACGTTATGTGTGATAATATGTATTTTGTATCATCTCTCTGTAGGTATGACGTTATGTGTATTAATATGTATATTGTATCATGTCTCTGTAGTTATGACATTATGTGTATTAATATGTATATTGTATCATGTCTCTGTAGGTATGACGTTATGTGTATTAATATGGATATTGTATCATGTCTCTGTAGGTATGACGTTATGTGTATTAATATGTATATTGTATCATGTCTCTGTAGGTATGACCTTATATGTGTTAATATGTATATTGTATCATTTCTCTGTAGGTATGACGTTATGTGTATTAATATGTATATTGTATCATGTCTCTGTAGGTATGACGTTATGTGTGATAATATGTATTTTGTATCATGTCTCTGTAGGTATGACGTTATGTGTATTAATAAGTATATTGTATCATGTCTCTGTAGGTATGACGTTATTTGTGATAATATGTATTTTGTATCATGTCTCTGTAGGTATGACGTTATGTTTATTAATATGTATTTTGTATAATCTCTCTGTAGGTATGACGTTATGTGTATAAATATGTATATTGTATCATGTCTCTGTAGGTATGACGTTATGTGTATTAATATGTATATTGTATCATGTCTCTGTAGGTATGACGTTATGTGTGATAATATGTACTTTGTATCATGTCTCTGTAGGTATGACGTTATGTGTGATAATATGTATTTTGTATCATGTCTCTGTAGGTATGATGTTATGTGTATTAATATGTATATTGTATCATGTCTCTGTAGGTATGACGTTATTTGTATTAATATGGATATTGTATTGTGTCTCTGTAGGTATGACGTTATGCGTATTAATATGTATATTGTATCATGTCTCTGTAGGTATGACGTTATGTGTATTGATATGTATATTGTATCATGTCTCTGTAGGTATGACGTTATGTGTGATAATATGTATTTTTTATCATGTCTCTGTAGGTATGACGTTATGTGTATTAATATGTATATTGTATCATGTCTCTGCAGGTATGACGTTATGTGGGATAATATGTATATTGTATCCTGTCTCTGTAGGTATGACGTTATGTGTATTAATATGTATATTGTATCATGTCTCTGTAGGTATGACGTTATGTGTATTAATATGTATATTGTATCATGTCTCTGTAGGTATGACGTTATGTGTATTAATATGTATATTGTATCATGTCTCTGTAGGTATGACGTTATGTGTATTAATATGCATATTGTATCATGTCTCTGTAGGTATGACGTTATGTGTATTAATATGTATATTGTATCATGTCTCTGTAGGTATGACGTTATGTGTGTTAATATGTATATTGTATCATGTCTCTGTAGGTATGACGTTATGTGTATTAATATGTATATTGTATCATGTCTCTGCAGGTATGACGTTATGTGGGATAATATGTATATTGTATCCTGTCTCTGTAGGTATGACGTTATGTGTATTAATATGTATATTGTATCATGTCTCTGTAGGTATGACGTTATGTGTATTAATATGTATATTGTATCATGTCTCTGTAGGTATGACGTTATGTGTGATAATATGTACTTTGTATCATGTCTCTGTAGGTATGACGTTATGTGTGATAATATGTATTTTGTATCATGTCTCTGTAGGTATGACGTTATGTGTATTAATATGTATATTGTATCATGTCTCTGTAGGTATGACGTTATGTGTATTAATATGTATATTGTATCATGTCTCTGTAGGTATGACGTTATGTGTATTAATATGGATATTGTATCATGTCTCTGTAGGTATGACGTTATGTGGGATAATATGTATTTTGTATCATGTCTCTGTAGGTATGACGTTATGTGGGATAATATGTATTTTGTATCATGTCTCTGTAGGTATGACGTTATGTGTATTAATATGTATATTGTATCATGTCTCTGTAGGTATTACGTTATGTGTGATAATATGTATTTTGTGTCATGTCTCTGTAGGTATGACGTTATGTGTATAAATATGTATATTGTATCATGTCTCTGTAGGTATAACGTTATGTGTATTAATATGTATATTGTATCATGTCTCTGTAGGTATGACGTTATGTGTATTAATATGTATATTGTATCATGTCTCTGTAGGTATGACGTTATGTGTGATAATATGTATTTTGTGTCATGTCTCTGTAGGTATGAGGTTATGTGTGATAATATGTATTTTGTGTCATGTCTCTGTAGGTATGACGTTATGTGTATAAATGTGTATATTGTATCATGTCTCTGTAGTTATGATGTTATGTGTATTAATATGTATATTGTATCATATCTCTGTAGTTATGACGTTATGTGTATTAATATGTATATTGTATCATGTCTATGTAGTTATGATGTTATGTATGTTAATATGTATATTGTATCATGTCTCTGTAAGTATGACGTTATGTGTATTAATATGTATATTGTATCATGTCTCTGTAGGTATGACGTTATGTGTATTAATATGTATAGTGTATCATGTCTCTGTAGGTATGACGTTATGTGTATTGATATGTATATTGTATCATGTCTCTGTAGGTATGACGTTATGTGTATTGATATGTATATTGTATCATGTCTCTGTAGGTATGACGTTCTGTGTATTAATAAGTACTTTGTATCATGTCTCTGTAGGTATGACGTTATGTGTATTAATATGTATATTGTATCATGTCTCTGTAGGTATGACGTTATGTGTATTAATATGTATATTGTATCATGTCTCTGTAGGTATGACGTTATGTGTATTAATATGTATATTGTATCATGTCTCTGTAGGTATGAAGTTATGTGTATTAATATGTATATTGTATCATGTCTCTGTAGGTATGACGTTATGTGTGATAATATGTATTTTGTATCATCTCTCTGTAGGTATGACGTTATGTGTATTAATATGTATATTGTATCATGTCTCTGTAGTTATGACATTATGTGTATTAATATGTATATTGTATCATGTCTCTGTAGGTATGACGTTATGTGTGATAATATGTATTTTGTATCATGTCTCTGTAGGTATGACGTTATGTGTATTAATATGTATATTGTATCATGTCTCTGTAGGTATGACGTTATGTGTATTAATATGTATATTGTATCATGTCTCTGTAGGTATGACGTTATGTGGGATAATATGTATTTTGTATCATGTCTCTGTAGGTATGACGTTATGTTGGATAATATGTATTTTGTATCATGTCTCTGTAGGTATGACGTTATGCGTATTAATATGTATATTGTATCATGTCTCTGTAGGTATGACGTTATGTGTATTAATATGTATATTGTATCATGTCTCTGTAGGTATGACGTTATGTGTGATAATATGTATTTTTTATCATGTCTCTGTAGGTATGACGTTATGTGTATTAATATGTATATTGTATCATGTCTCTGCAGGTATGACGTTATGTGGGATAATATGTATATTGTATCCTGTCTCTGTAGGTATGACGTTATGTGTATTAATATGTATATTGTATCATGTCTCTGTAGGTATGACGTTATGTGTATTAATATGTACTTTGTATCATGTCTCTGTAGGTATGACGTTATGTGTGATAATATGTATTTTGTATCATGTCTCTGTAGGTATGACGTTATGTGTATTAATATGTATATTGTATCATGTCTCTGTAGGTATGACGTTATGTGTATTAATATGGATATTGTATCATGTCTCTGTAGGTATGACGTTATGTGGGATAATATGTATTTTGTATCATGTCTCTGTAGGTATGACGTTATGTTGGATAATATGTATTTTGTATCATGTCTCTGTAGGTATGACGTTATGCGTATTAATATGTATATTGTATCATGTCTCTGTAGGTATGACGTTATGTGTATTGATATGTATATTGTATCATGTCTCTGTAGGTATGACGTTATGTGTGATAATATGTATTTTTTATCATGTCTCTGTAGGTATGACGTTATGTGTATTAATATGTATATTGTATCATGTCTCTGCAGGTATGACGTTATGTGGGATAATATGTATATTGTATCCTGTCTCTGTAGGTATGACGTTATGTGTATTAATATGTATATTGTATCATGTCTCTGTAGGTATGACGTTATGTGTATTAATATGTATATTGTATCATGTCTCTGTAGGTATGACGTTATGTGTATTAATATGTATATTGTATCATGTCTCTGTAGGTATGACGTTATGTGTATTAATATGTATATTGTATCATGTCTCTGTAGGTATGACGTTATGTGTATTAATATGTATATTGTATCATGTCTCTGTAGGTATGACGTTATGTGTGATAATATGTACTTTGTATCATGTCTCCGTAGGTATGACGTTATGTGTGATAATATGTATTTTGTATCATGTCTCTGTAGGTATGACGTTATGTGTATTAATATGTATATTGTATCATGTCTCTGTAGGTATGAGGTTATGTGTGATAATATGTATTTTGTGTCATGTCTCTGTAGGTATGACGTTATGTGTATAAATGTGTATATTGTATCATGTCTCTGTAGTTATGATGTTATGTGTATTAATATGTATATTGTATCATATCTCTGTAGTTATGACGTTATGTGTATTAATATGTATATTGTATCATGTCTATGTAGTTATGACGTTATGCATGTTAATATGTATATTGTATCATGTCTCTGCAGGTATGACGTTATGTGGGATAATATGTATATTGTATCCTGTCTCTGTATGTATGACGTTATGTGTATTAATATGTATATTGTATCATGTCTCTGTAGGTATGACGTTATGTGTATTAATATGTATATTGTATCATGTCTCTGTAGGTATGACGTTATGTGTATTAATATGTATATTGTATCATGTCTCTGTAGGTATGACGTTATGTGTATTAATATGTATATTGTATCATGTCTCTGTAGGTATGACGTTATGTGTATTAATATGTATATTGTATCATGTCTCTGTAGGTATGACGTTATGTGTGTTAATATGTATATTGTATCATGTCTCTGTAGGTATGACGTTATGTGTGATAATATGTATTTTGTATCATGTCTCTGTAGGTATGACGTTATGTGTATTAATATGTATATTGTATCATGTCTCTGTAGGTATGACGTTATGTGTATTAATATGGATATTGTATCATGTCTCTGTAGGTATGACGTTACGTGGGATAATATGTATTTTGTATCATGTCTCTGTAGGTATGACGTTATGTGGGATAATATGTATTTTGTATCATGTCTCTGTAGGTATGACGTTATGTGTATTAATATGTATATTGTATCATGTCTCTGTAGGTATTACGTTATGTGTGATAATATGTATTTTGTGTCATGTCTCTGTAGGTATGACGTTATGTGTATAAATATGTATATTGTATCTTGTCTCTGTAGGTATAACGTTATGTGTATTAATATGTATATTGTATCATGTCTCTGTAGGTATGACGTTATGTGTATTAATATGTATATTGTATCATGTCTCTGTAGGTATGACGTTATGTGTGATAATATGTATTTTGTGTCATGTCTCTGTAGGTATGAGGTTATGTGTGATAATATGTATTTTGTGTCATGTCTCTGTAGGTATGACGTTATGTGTATAAATGTGTATATTGTATCATGTCTCTGTAGTTATGATGTTATGTGTATTAATATGTATATTGTATCATATCTCTGTAGTTATGACGTTATGTGTATTAATATGTATATTGTATCATGTCTATGTATTTATGACGTTATGTATGTTAATATGTATATTGTATCATGTCTCTGTAGGTATGACGTTATGTGTATTAATATGTATATTGTATCATGTCTCTGTAGGTATGACGTTATGTGTATTAATATGTATAGTGTATCATGTCTCTGTAGGTATGACGTTATGTGTATTAATATGTATATTGTATCATGTCTCTGTAGGTATGACGTTATGTGTATTAATAAGTATATTGTATCATGTCTCTGTAGGTATGACGTTCTGTGTATTAATAAGTACTTTGTATCATGTCTCTGTAGGTATGACGTTATGTGTATTAATATGTATATTGTATCATGTCTCTGTAGGTATGACGTTATGTGTATTAATATGTATATTGTATCATGTCTCTGTAGGTATGACGTTATGTGTATTAATATGTATATTGTATCATTTCTCTGTAGGTATGAAGTTATGTGTATTAATATGTATATTGTATCATGTCTCTGTAGGTATGACGTTATGTGTGATAATATGTATTTTGTATCATCTCTCTGTAGGTATGACGTTATGTGTATTAATATGTATATTGTATCATGTCTCTGTAGTTATGACATTATGTGTATTAATATGTATATTGTATCATGTCTCTGTAGGTATGACGTTATGTGTATTAATATGTATATTGTATCATGTCTCTGTAGGTATGACGTTATGTGTATTAATATGTATATTGTATCATGTCTCTGTAGGTATGACGTTATGTGTATTAATATGTATATTGTATCATGTCTCTGTAGGTTTGACACTATGTGTATTAATATGTATATTGTATCATGTCTCTGTAGGTATGACGTTATGTGTATTAATATGTATATTGTATCATGTCTCTGTAGGTATGACGTTATGTGTATTAATATGTATATTGTATCATGTCTCTGTAGGTATGACGTTATGTGTGATAATATGTATTTTTTATCATGTCTCTGTAGGTATGACGTTATGTGTATTAATATGTATATTGTATCATGTATCTGCAGGTATGACGTTATGTGGGATAATATGTATATTGTATCCTGTCTCTGTAGGTATGACGTTATGTGTATTAATATGTATATTGTATCATGTCTCTGTAGGTATGACGTTATGTGTATTAATATGTATATTGTATCATGTCTCTGTAGGTATGACGTTATGTGTATTAATATGTATATTGTATCATGTCTCTGTAGGTATGACGTTATGTGTATTAATATGTATATTGTATCATGTCTCTGTAGGTATGACGTTATGTGTATTAATATGTATATTGTATCATGTCTCTGTAGGTATGACGTTATGTGTATTAATATGTATATTGTATCATGTCTCTGTAGGTATGACGTTATGTGTGATAATATGTACTTTGTATCATGTCTCTGTAGGTATGACGTTATGTGTGATAATATGTATTTTGTATCATGTCTCTGTAGGTATGACGTTATGTGTATTAATATGTATATTGTATCATGTCTCTGTAGGTATGAGGTTATGTGTGATAATATGTATTTTGTGTCATGTCTCTGTAGGTATGACGTTATGTGTATAAATGTGTATATTGTATCATGTCTCTGTAGTTATGATGTTATGTGTATTAATATGTATATTGTATCATATCTCTGTAGTTATGACGTTATATGTATTAATATGTATATTGTATCATGTCTATGTAGTTATGACGTTATGTATGTTAATATGTATATTGTATCATGTCTCTGTAGGTATGACGTTATGTGTATTAATGTGTATATTGTATCATGTCTCTGCAGGTATGACGTTATGTGGGATAATATGTATATTGTATCCTGTCTCTGTATGTATGACGTTATGTGTATTAATATGTATATTGTATCATGTCTCTGTAGGTATGACGTTATGTGTATTAATATGTATATTGTATCATGTCTCTGTAGGTATGACGTTATGTGTATTAATATGTATATTGTATCATGTCTCTGTAGGTATGACGTTATGTGTATTAATATGTATATTGTATCATGTCTCTGTAGGTATGACGTTATGTGTATTAATATGTATATTGTATCATGTCTCTGTAGGTATGACGTTATGTGTGTTAATATGTATATTGTATCATGTCTCTGTAGGTATGACGTTATGTGTGATAATATGTATTTTTTATCATGTCTCTGTAGGTATGACGTTATGTGTATTAATATGTATATTGTATCATGTCTCTGCAGGTATGACGTTATGTGGGATAATATGTATATTGTATCCGGTCTCTGTAGGTATGACGTTATGTGTATTAATATGTATATTGTATCATGTCTCTGTAGGTATGACGTTATGTGTATTAATATGTATATTGTATCATGTCTCTGTAGGTATGACGTTATGTGTGATAATATGTACTTTGTATCATGTCTCTGTAGGTATGACGTTATGTGTGATAATATGTATTTTGTATCATGTCTCTGTAGGTATGACGTTATGTGTATTAATATGTATATTGTATCATGTCTCTGTAGGTATGACGTTATGTGTATTAATATGGATATTGTATCATGTCTCTGTAGGTATGACGTTACGTGGGATAATATGTATTTTGTATCATGTCTCTGTAGGTATGACGTTATGTGGGATAATATGTATTTTGTATCATGTCTCTGTAGGTATGACGTTATGTGTATTAATATGTATATTGTATCATGTCTCTGTAGGTATTACGTTATGTGTGATAATATGTATTTTGTGTCATGTCTCTGTAGGTATGACGTTATGTGTATAAATATGTATATTGTATCTTGTCTCTGTAGGTATAACGTTATGTGTATTAATATGTATATTGTATCATGTCTCTGTAGGTATGACGTTATGTGTATTAATATGTATATTGTATCATGTCTCTGTAGGTATGACGTTATGTGTGATAATATGTATTTTGTGTCATGTCTCTGTAGGTATGACGTTATGTGTATAAATGTGTATATTGTATCATGTCTCTGTAGTTATGATGTTATGTGTATTAATATGTATATTGTATCATATCTCTGTAGTTATGACGTTATGTGTATTAATATGTATATTGTATCATGTCTATGTATTTATGACGTTATGTATGTTAATATGTATATTGTATCATGTCTCTGTAGGTATGACGTTATGTGTATTAATATGTATATTGTATCATGTCTCTGTAGGTATGACGTTATGTGTATTAATATGTATAGTGTATCATGTCTCTGTAGGTATGACGTTATGTGTATTAATATGTATATTGTATCATGTCTCTGTAGGTATGACGTTATGTGTATTAATAAGTATATTGTATCATGTCTCTGTAGGTATGACGTTCTGTGTATTAATAAGTACTTTGTATCATGTCTCTGTAGGTATGACGTTATGTGTATTAATATGTATATTGTATCATGTCTCTGTAGGTATGACGTTATGTGTATTAATATGTATATTGTATCATGTCTCTGTAGGTATGACGTTATGTGTATTAATATGTATATTGTATCATTTCTCTGTAGGTATGAAGTTATGTGTATTAATATGTATATTGTATCATGTCTCTGTAGGTATGACGTTATGTGTGATAATATGTATTTTGTATCATCTCTCTGTAGGTATGACGTTATGTGTATTAATATGTATATTGTATCATGTCTCTGTAGTTATGACATTATGTGTATTAATATGTATATTGTATCATGTCTCTGTAGGTATGACGTTATGTGTATTAATATGTATATTGTATCATGTCTCTGTAGGTATGACGTTATGTGTATTAATATGTATATTGTATCATGTCTCTGTAGGTATGACGTTATGTGTATTGATATGTATATTGTATCATGTCTCTGTAGGTTTGACACTATGTGTATTAATATGTATATTGTATCATGTCTCTGTAGGTATGACGTTATGTGTATTAATATGTATATTGTATCATGTCTCTGTAGGTATGACGTTATGTGTATTAATATGTATATTGTATCATGTCTCTGTAGGTATGACGTTATGTGTGATAATATGTATATTGTATCATGTCTCTGTAGGTATGACGTTATGTGTATTAATATGTATATTGTATCATGTCTCTGTAGGTATGACCTTATATGTGTTAATATGTATATTGTATCATTTCTCTGTAGGTATGACGTTATGTGTATTAATATGTATATTGTATCATGTCTCTGTAGGTATGACGTTATGTGTGATAATATGTATTTTGTATCATGTCTCTGTAGGTATGACGTTATGTGTATTAATATGTATATTGTATCATGTCTCTGTAGGTATGACGTTATTTGTGATAATATGTATTTTGTATCATGTCTCTGTAGGTATGACGTTATGTGTATTAATATGTATTTTGTATCATCTCTCTGTAGGTATGACGTTATGTGTATAAATATGTATATTGTATCATGTCTCTGTAGGTATGACGTTATGTGTATTAATATGTATATTGTATCATGTCTCTGTAGGTATGACGTTATGTGTGATAATATGTACTTTGTATCATGTCTCTGTAGGTATGACGTTATGTGTGATAATATGTATTTTGTATCATGTCTCTGTAGGTATGACGTTATGTGTATTAATATGTATATTGTATCATGTCTCTGTAGGTATGACGTTATGTGTATTAATATGGATATTGTATCATGTCTCTGTAGGTATTACGTTATGTGTGATAATATGTACTTTGTATCATGTCTCTGTAGGTATGACGTTATGTGTGATAATGTGTATTTTGTATCATGTCTCTGTAGGTATGACGTTATGTGTATTAATATGTATATTGTATCATTTCTCTGTAGGTATGACGTTATGTGTATTAATATGTATATTGTATCATGTCTCTGTAGGTATGACGTTATGTGTGATAATATGTATTTTGTATCATGTCTCTGTAGGTATGACGTTAATAGTATTAATATGTATATTGTATCAGGTCTCTGTAGGTATGACGTTATTTGTGATAATATGTATTTTGTATCATGTCTCTGTAGGTATGACGTTATGTGTATTAATATGTATTTTGTATCATCTCTCTGTAGGTATGACGTTATGTGTATAAATATGTATATTGTATCATGTCTCTGTAGGTATGACGTTATGTGTATTAATATGTATATTGTATCATGTCTCTGTAGGTATGACGTTATGTGTGATAATATGTACTTTGTATCATGTCTCTGTAGGTATGACGTTATGTGTGATAATATGTATTTTGTATCATGTCTCTGTAGGTATGACGTTATGTGTATTAATATGTATATTGTATCATGTCTCTGTAGGTATGACGTTATGTGTATTAATATGGATATTGTATCATGTCTCTGTAGGTATTACGTTATGTGTGATAATATGTATTTTGTGTCATGTCTCTGTAGGTATGACGTTATGTGTATAAATATGTATATTGTATCATGTCTCTGTAGGTATAACGTTATGTGTATTAATATGTATATTGTATCATGTCTCTGTAGGTATGACGTTATGTGTATTAATATGTATATTGTATCATGTCTCTGTAGGTATGACGTTATGTGTGATAATATGTATTTTGTGTCATGTCTCTGTAGGTATGAGGTTATGTGTGATAATATGTATTTTGTATCATGTCTCTGTAGGTATGACGTTATGTGTATAAATGTGTATATTGTATCATGTCTCTGTAGTTATGATGTTATGTATATTAATATGTATATTGTATCATATCTCTGTAGTTATGACGTTATGTGTATTAATATGTATATTGTATCATGTCTATGTAGTTATGATGTTATGTATGTTAATATGTATATTGTATCATGTCTCTGTAAGTATGACGTTATGTGTATTAATATGTATATTGTATCATGTCTCTGTAGGTATGACGTTATGTGTATTAATATGTATAGTGTATCATGTCTCTGTAGGTATGACGTTATGTGTATTGATATGTATATTGTATCATGTCTCTGTAGGTATGACGTTATGTGTATTAATATGTATATTGTATCATGTCTCTGTAGGTATGACGTTATGAGTATTAATATGTATATTGTATCATGTCTCTGTAGGTATGACGTTATGTGTATTAATATGTACATTGTATCATGTCTCTGTAGGTATGACGTTATGTGTATTAATAAGTATATTGTATCATGTCTCTGTAGGTATGACGTTCTGTGTATTAATAAGTACTTTGTATCATGTCTCTGTAGGTATGACGTTATGTGTATTAATATGTATATTGTATCATGTCTCTGTAGGTATGACGTTATGTGTATTAATATGTATATTGTATCATGTCTCTGTAGGTATGAAGTTATGTGTATTAATATGTATATTGTATCATGTCTCTGTAGGTATGACGTTATGTGTGATAATATGTATTTTGTATCATCTCTCTGTAGGTATGACGTTATGTGTATTAATATGTATATTGTATCATGTCTCTGTAGTTATGACATTATGTGTATTAATATGTATATTGTATCATGTCTCTGTAGGTATGACGTTATGTGTGATAATATGTATTTTGTATCATGTCTCTGTAGGTATGACGTTATGTGTATTAATATGTATATTGTATCATGTCTCTGTAGGTATGACGTTATTTGTGATAATATGTATTTTGTATCATGTCTCTGTAGGTATGACGTTATGTGTATTAATATGTATTTTGTATCATCTCTCTGTAGGTATGACGTTATGTGTATAAATATGTATATTGTATCATGTCTCTGTAGGTATGACGTTATGTGTATTAATATGTATATTGTATCATGTCTCTGTAGGTATGACGTTATGTGTATTAATATGTATATTGTATCATGTCTCGTTAGGTATGACGTTATGTGTATTAATATGTATATTGTATCATGTCTCTGTAGGTATGACGTTATGTGGGATAATATGTATTTTGTATCATGTCTCTGTAGGTATGACGTTATGTTGGATAATATGTATTTTGTATCATGTCTCTGTAGGTATGACGTTATGCGTATTAATATGTATATTGTATCATGTCTCTGTAGGTATGACGTTATGTGTATTAATATGTATATTGTATCATGTCTCTGTAGGTATGACGTTATTTGTGATAATATGTATTTTGTATCATGTCTCTGTAGGTATGACGTTATGTGTATTAATATGTATTTTGTATCATCTCTCTGTAGGTATGACGTTATGTGTATAAATATGTATATTGTATCATGTCTCTGTAGGTATGACGTTATGTGTATTAATATGTATATTGTATCATGTCTCTGTAGGTATGACGTTATGTGTATTAATATGTATATTGTATCATGTCTCGTTAGGTATGACGTTATGTGTATTAATATGTATATTGTATCATGTCTCTGTAGGTATGACGTTATGTGGGATAATATGTATTTTGTATCATGTCTCTGTAGGTATGACGTTATGTGTATTAATATGCATATTGTATCATGTCTCTGTAGGTATGACGTTATGTGTATTAATATGTATATTGTATCATGTCTCTGTAGGTATGACGTTATGTGTATTAATATGCATATTGTATCATGTCTCTGTAGGTATGACGTTATGTGTATTAATATGTATATTGTATCATGTCTCTGTAGGTATGACGTTATGTGTGTTAATATGTATATTGTATCATGTCTCTGTAGGTATGACGTTATGTGTATTAATATGTATATTGTATCATGTCTCTGCAGGTATGACGTTATGTGGGATAATATGTATATTGTATCATGTCTCTGTACGTATGACGTTATGTGTATTAATATGTATATTGTATCATGTCTCTGTAGGTATGACGTTATGTGTATTAATATGTATATTGTATCATGTCTCTGTAGGTATGACGTTATGTGTGATAATATGTACTTTGTATCATGTCTCTGTAGGAATGACGTTATGTGTGATAATATGTATTTTGTATCATGTCTCTGTAGGTATGACGTTATGTGTATTAATATGTATATTGTATCATGTCTCGTTAGGTATGACGTTATGTGTATTAATATGTATATTGTATCATGTCTCTATATGACGTTATGTGGGATAATATGTATTTTGTATCATGTCTCTGTAGGTATGACGTTATGTGTATTAATATGTATATTGTATCATGTCTCTGCAGGTATGACGTTATGTGTATTAATATGTATATTGTATCATGTCTCTGTAGGTATTACGTTATGTGTGATAATATGTATTTTGTGTCATGTCTCTGTAGGTATGACGTTATGTGTATAAATATGTATATTGTATCATGTCTCTGTAGGTATAACGTTATGTGTATTAATATGTATATTGTATCATGTCTCTGTAGGTATGACGTTATGTGTATTAATATGTATATTGTATCATGTCTCTGTAGGTATGACGTTATGTGTATTAATATGTATATTGTGTCATGTCTCTGTAGGTATGACGTTATGTGTATTAATATGTATATTGTATCATGTCTCTGTAGTTATGACGTTATGTATGTTAATATGTATATTGTATCATGTCTCTGTAGGTATGACGTTATGTTGGATAATATGTATTTTGTATCATGTCTCTGTAGGTATGACGTTATGCGTATTAATATGTATATTGTATCATGTCTCTGTAGGTATGACGTTATGTGTATTAATATGTATATTGTATCATGTCTCTGTAGGTATGACGTTATTTGTGATAATATGTATTTTGTATCATGTCTCTGTAGGTATGACGTTATGTGTATTAATATGTATTTTGTATCATGTCTCTGTAGGTATGACGTTATGTATATTAATATGTATATTGTATCATGTCTCTGTAGCTATGACGTTATGTGTATCAATATGTATATTGTATCATGTCTCTGTAGGTATGACGTTATGCGTATTAATATGTATATTGTATCATGTCTCTGTAGGTATGACGTTATGTGTATTAATATGTATATTGTATCATGTCTCTGCAGGTATGACGTTATGTGTATTAATATGTATATTGTATCATGTCTCTGTAGGTATTACGTTATGTGTGATAATATGTATTTTGTGTCATGTCTCTGTAGGTATGACGTTATGTGTATAAATATGTATATTGTATCATGTCTCTGTAGGTATAACGTTATGTGTATTAATATGTATATTGTATCATGTCTCTGTAGGTATGACGTTATGTGTATTAATATGTATATTGTATCATGTCTCTGTAGGTATGACGTTATGTGTGATAATATGTATTTTGTGTCATGTCTCTGTAGGTATGACGTTATGTGTATAAATGTGTATATTGTATCATGTCTCTGTAGTTATGACGTTATGTATGTTAATATGTATATTGTATCATGTCTCTGTAGGTATGACGTTATGTGTGATAATATGTATTTTGTGTCATGTCTCTGTAGGTATGACGTTATGCGTATAAATATGTACATTGTATCATGTCTCTGTAGGTATGAAGTTATGTGTATTAATATGTATATTGTATCATGTCTCTGTAGGTATGACGTTATGTGTATAAATATGTATATTGTATCAAGTCTCTGTAGGTATGACGTTATGTGTGTTAATATGTATATTGTATCATGTCTCTGTAGGTATGACGTTATGTGTATTAATATGTATATTGTATCATGTCTCTGTAGGTATGACGTTATGTGTATTAATATGTATATTGTATCATGTCTCTGTAGGTATGACGTTATGTGTATTAATATGTATATTGTATCATGTCTCTGTAGGTATGACGTTATGTGTATTAATATGTACATTGTATCATGTCTCTGTAGGTATGACGTTATGTGTATTAATATGTATATTGTATCATGTCTCTGTAGGTATGACGTTATGTGTGATAATATGTATTTTGTATCATGTCTCTGTAGGTTTGACGTTATGTGTGTTAATATGTATATTGTGTCATGTCTCTGTAGGTATGACGTTATGTGGGATAATATGTATTTTGTGTCATGTCTCTGTAGGTATGACGTTATGTGTGATAATATGTATTTTGTATCATGTCTCTGTAGGTATGACGTTATGTGTATTAATATGTATATTGTATCATGTCTCTGTAGGTATGACGTTATGTGCATTAATATGTATATTGTATCATGTCTCTGTAGGTATGACGTTATTTGTGATAATATGTATTTTGTATCATGTCTCTGTAGGTATGACGTTATGTGTATTAATATGTATTTTGTATCATCTCTCTGTAGGTATGACGTTATGTGTATAAATATGTATATTGTATCATGTCTCTGTAGGTATGACGTTATGTGTATTAATATGTATATTGTATCATGTCTCTGTAGGTATGACGTTATGTGTATTAATATGTATATTGTATCATGTCTCGTTAGGTATGACGTTATGTGTATTAATATGTATATTGTATCATGTCTCTGTAGGTATGACGTTATGTGGGATAATATGTATTTTGTATCATGTCTCTGTAGGTATGACGTTATGTGTATTAATATGCATATTGTATCATGTCTCTGTAGGTATGACGTTATGTGTATTAATATGTATATTGTATCATGTCTCTGTAGGTATGACGTTATGTGTATTAATATGCATATTGTATCATGTCTCTGTAGGTATGACGTTATGTGTATTAATATGTATATTGTATCATGTCTCTGTAGGTATGACGTTATGTGTGTTAATATGTATATTGTATCATGTCTCTGTAGGTATGACGTTATGTGTATTAATATGTATATTGTATCATGTCTCTGCAGGTATGACGTTATGTGGGATAATATGTATATTGTATCATGTCTCTGTACGTATGACGTTATGTGTATTAATATGTATATTGTATCATGTCTCTGTAGGTATGACGTTATGTGTATTAATATGTATATTGTATCATGTCTCTGTAGGTATGACGTTATGTGTGATAATATGTACTTTGTATCATGTCTCTGTAGGAATGACGTTATGTGTGATAATATGTATTTTGTATCATGTCTCTGTAGGTATGACGTTATGTGTATTAATATGTATATTGTATCATGTCTCGTTAGGTATGACGTTATGTGTATTAATATGTATATTGTATCATGTCTCTATATGACGTTATGTGGGATAATATGTATTTTGTATCATGTCTCTGTAGGTATGACGTTATGTGTATTAATATGTATATTGTATCATGTCTCTGCAGGTATGACGTTATGTGTATTAATATGTATATTGTATCATGTCTCTGTAGGTATTACGTTATGTGTGATAATATGTATTTTGTGTCATGTCTCTGTAGGTATGACGTTATGTGTATAAATATGTATATTGTATCATGTCTCTGTAGGTATAACGTTATGTGTATTAATATGTATATTGTATCATGTCTCTGTAGGTATGACGTTATGTGTATTAATATGTATATTGTATCATGTCTCTGTAGGTATGACGTTATGTGTATTAATATGTATATTGTGTCATGTCTCTGTAGGTATGACGTTATGTGTATTAATATGTATATTGTATCATGTCTCTGTAGTTATGACGTTATGTATGTTAATATGTATATTGTATCATGTCTCTGTAGGTATGACGTTATGTTGGATAATATGTATTTTGTATCATGTCTCTGTAGGTATGACGTTATGCGTATTAATATGTATATTGTATCATGTCTCTGTAGGTATGACGTTATGTGTATTAATATGTATATTGTATCATGTCTCTGTAGGTATGACGTTATTTGTGATAATATGTATTTTGTATCATGTCTCTGTAGGTATGACGTTATGTGTATTAATATGTATTTTGTATCATGTCTCTGTAGGTATGACGTTATGTATATTAATATGTATATTGTATCATGTCTCTGTAGGTATGACGTTATGTGTATCAATATGTATATTGTATCATGTCTCTGTAGGTATGACGTTATGCGTATTAATATGTATATTGTATCATGTCTCTGTAGGTATGACGTTATGTGTATTAATATGTATATTGTATCATGTCTCTGCAGGTATGACGTTATGTGTATTAATATGTATATTGTATCATGTCTCTGTAGGTATTACGTTATGTGTGATAATATGTATTTTGTGTCATGTCTCTGTAGGTATGACGTTATGTGTATAAATATGTATATTGTATCATGTCTCTGTAGGTATAACGTTATGTGTATTAATATGTATATTGTATCATGTCTCTGTAGGTATGACGTTATGTGTATTAATATGTATATTGTATCATGTCTCTGTAGGTATGACGTTATGTGTGATAATATGTATTTTGTGTCATGTCTCTGTAGGTATGACGTTATGTGTATAAATGTGTATATTGTATCATGTCTCTGTAGTTATGACGTTATGTATGTTAATATGTATATTGTATCATGTCTCTGTAGGTATGACGTTATGTGTGATAATATGTATTTTGTGTCATGTCTCTGTAGGTATGACGTTATGCGTATAAATATGTACATTGTATCATGTCTCTGTAGGTATGAAGTTATGTGTATTAATATGTATATTGTATCATGTCTCTGTAGGTATGACGTTATGTGTATAAATATGTATATTGTATCAAGTCTCTGTAGGTATGACGTTATGTGTGTTAATATGTATATTGTATCATGTCTCTGTAGGTATGACGTTATGTGTATTAATATGTATATTGTATCATGTCTCTGTAGGTATGACGTTATGTGTATTAATATGTATATTGTATCATGTCTCTGTAGGTATGACGTTATGTGTATTAATATGTATATTGTATCATGTCTCTGTAGGTATGACGTTATGTGTATTAATATGTACATTGTATCATGTCTCTGTAGGTATGACGTTATGTGTATTAATATGTATATTGTATCATGTCTCTGTAGGTATGACGTTATGTGTGATAATATGTATTTTGTATCATGTCTCTGTAGGTTTGACGTTATGTGTGTTAATATGTATATTGTGTCATGTCTCTGTAGGTATGACGTTATGTGGGATAATATGTATTTTGTGTCATGTCTCTGTAGGTATGACGTTATGTGTGATAATATGTATTTTGTATCATGTCTCTGTAGGTATGACGTTATGTGTATTAATATGTATATTGTATCATGTCTCTGTAGGTATGACGTTATGTGCATTAATATGTATATTGTATCATGTCTCTGTAGGTATGACGTTATGTGTGATAATATGTATTTTGTATCATGTCTCTGTAGGTATGACGTTATGTGTATTAATATGTATATTGTATCATGTCTCTGTAGGTATGACGTTTTGTGTATTAATATGTATATTGTATCATGTCTCTGTAGGTATGACGTTCTGTGTATTAATAAGTATTTTGTATCATGTCTCTGTAGGTATGACGTTATGTGTGATAATATGTATTTTGTATCATGTCTCTGTAGGTATGACGTTATGTTTATTGATATGTATAATGTATCATGTCTCTGTAGGTATGACGTTATGTGTATTAATAAGTATTTTGTATCATGTCTCTGTAGGTATGACGTTATCTGTGATAATATGTATTTTGTGTCATGTCTCTGTAGGTATGACGTTATGTGTATAAATATGTATATTGTATCATGTCTCTGTAGGTATGACGTTATGTGTGATAATATGTATATTGTATCATGTCTTTGTAGGTATGACGTTATGTGTATTAATATGTATATTGTATCATGTCTCTGTAGTTATGACGTTATGTGTAATAATATGTATATCGTATCATGTCTGTAGTTATGACGTTATGTGTATTAATATGTATATTGTATCATGTATCTGTAGTTATGACGGTATGTGTATTAATATGTATATTGTATCATGTCTCTGTAGTTATGACGTTATGTGTATTAATATGTATATTGTATCATGTCTCCGTAGGCATGACGTTATGTGTATTAATATGTATATTGTATCATGTCTCTGTAGTTATGACGTTCTGTGTATTAATAAGTATTTTGTATCATGTCTCTGTAGGTATGACGTTATGTGTGATAATATGTATTTTGTATCATCTCTCTGTAGGTATGACGTTATGTGTATTAATATGTACATTGTATCATGTCTCTGTAGGTATGACGTTATGTGTATTAATATGTATATGTATCATGTCTCTGTAGGTATGACGTTCTGTGAGATAATATGTATTTTGTATCATGTCTCTGTAGGTATGACGTTATGTGTATGAATGTGTATATTGTATCATGTCTCTGTAGGTATAACGTTCTGTGTATTAATATGTATTTTGTATCATGTCTCTGTAGGTACGACATTATGTGTGATCATATGTATTTTGTATCATGTCTCTGTAGGTATGACGTTATGTGTATTAATATGTATATTGTATCTTGTCTCTGTAGGTATGACGTTATGTGTATTAATATGTATTTTGTATCATGTCTCTGTAGGTATGACGTTATGTGTATTAATATGTATATTGTATCATGTCTCTGTAGGTACAACGTTATGTGTGATAATATGTATTTTGTATCATGTCTCTGTAGGTATGACGTTATGTGTATTAATATGTATATTGTATCATGTCTCTGTAGGTATGACGTTCTGTGTATTAATAAGTATTTTGTAACATGTCTCTGTAGGTATGACGTTATGTGTGATAATATGTATTTTGTATCATGTCTCTGTAGGTATGACGTTATGTGTATTAATATGTATATTGTATCATGTCTCTGTAGGTATGACGTTATTTGCATTAATATGTATATTGTATCATGTCTCTGTAGGTATGACGTTATGTGTGATAATATGTATTTTGTATCATGTCTCTGTAGGTATGACGTTATGTGTATTAATATGTATATTGTATCATGTCTCTGTAGGTATGACGTTATGTGTATTAATATGTATATTGTATCATGTCTCTGTAGGTATGACGTTATGTGTATTAATATGTATATTGTATCATGTCTCTGTAGGTATGACGTTATGTGTATTAATATGTTTATTGTATCATGTCTCTCTAGGTATGACGTTATGTGTGATAATATGTATTTTGTATCATGTCTCTGTAGGTATGAATTTATGTGTATTAATATGTATATTGTATCATGTCTCTGTAGGTATGACGTTATGTGCATTAATATGTATATTGTATCATGTCTCTGTAGGTATGACGTTATGTGTATTAATATGTATATTGTATCATGTCTCTGTAGGTATGACGTTATGTGTATTAATATGTATATCGTATCATGTCTCTGTAGGTATGACGTTATGTGTGTTAATATGTATTTTGTATCATGTCTCTGTAGGTATGACGTTATGTGTATTAATATGTATATTGTATCATGTCTCTGTAGGTATGACGTTATGTGTATTAATATGTATATTGTATCATGTCTCTGTAGGTACGACGTTATGTGTGATAATATGTATTTTGTATCATGTCTCTGTAGGTATGGCGTTCTGTGTATTAATATGTATATTGTATCATGTCTCTGTAGGTATGACGTTATATGTATTAATATGTATATTGTATCATGTCTCTGTAGGTATGACGTTCTGTGTATTAATAAGTATTTTATATCATGTCTCTGTAGGTATGACGTTATGTGTGATAATATTTATTTTGTATCATGTCTCTGTAGGTATGACGTTATGTGTATTAATATGTATATTGTATCATGTCTCTGTAGGTATGACGTTATGTGCATTAATATGTATATTGTATCATGTCTCTGTATGTATGACGTTATGTGTGATAATATGTATTTTGTATCATGTCTCTGTAGGTATGACGTTATGTGTATTAATATGTATATTGTATCATGTCTCTGTAGGTATGACGTTATGTGTATTAATATGTATATTGTATCATGTCTCTGTAGGTATGACGTTATGTGTATTAATATGTATATTGTATCATGTCTGTGTAGGTATGACGTTCTGTGTATTAATAAGTATTTTGTATCATGTCTCTGTAGGTATGACGTTATGTGTGATAATATGTATTTTGTATCATGTCTCTGTAGGTATGACGTTATGTGTATTAATATGTATATTGTATCATGTCTCTGTAGGTATGACGTTATGTGCATTAATATGTATATTGTATCATGTCTCTGTAGGTATGACGTTATGTGTGATAATATGTATTTTGTATCATGTCTCTGTAGGTATGACGTTATGTGTATTAATATGTATATTGTATCATGTCTCTGTAGGTATGACGTTATGTGTATTAATATGTATATTGTATCATGTCTCTGTAGGTATGACGTTTTGTGTATTAATATGTATATTGTATCATGTCTCTGTAGGTATGACGTTCTGTGTATTAATAAGTATTTTGTATCATGTCTCTGTAGGTATGACGTTATGTGTGATAATATGTATTTTGTATCATGTCTCTGTAGGTATGACGTTATGTTTATTGATATGTATAATGTATCATGTCTCTGTAGGTATGACGTTATGTGTATTAATATGTATTTTGTATCATGTCTCTGTAGGTATGACGTTATCTGTGATAATATGTATTTTGTGTCATGTCTCTGTAGGTATGACGTTATGTGTATAAATATGTATATTGTATCATGTCTCTGTAGGTATGACGTTATGTGTGATAATATGTATATTGTATTATGTCTTTGTAGGTATGACGTTATGTGTATTAATATGTATATTGTATCATGTCTCTGTAGTTATGACGTTATATGTAATAATATGTATATCGTATCATGTCTGTAGTTATGACGTTATGTGTATTAATATGTATATTGTATCATGTATCTGTAGTTATGACGGTATGTGTATTAATATGTATATTGTATCATGTCTCTGTAGTTATGACGTTATGTGTATTAATATGTATATTGTATCATGTCTCCGTAGGCATGACGTTATGTGTATTAATATGTATATTGTATCATGTCTCTGTAGTTATGACGTTCTGTATATTAATAAGTATTTTGTATCATGTCTCTGTCGGTATGACGTTATGTGTGATAATATGTATTTTGTATTATCTCTCTGTATGTATGACGTTATGTGTATTAATATGTACATTGTATCATATCTCTGTAGGTATGACGTTATGTGTATTAATATGTATATTGTATCATGTCTCTGTAGGTATGACGTTCTGTGAGATAATATGTATTTTGTATCATGTCTCTGTAGGTATGACGTTATGTGTATGAATGTGTATATTGTATCATGTCTCTGTAGGTATAACGTTCTGTGTATTAATATGTATTTTGTATCATGTCTCTGTAGGTACGACATTATGTGTGATAATATGTATTTTGTATCATGTCTCTGTAGGTATGACGTTATGTGTATTAATATGTATATTGTATCATGTCTCTGTAGGTACGACGTTATGTGTGATAATATGTATTTTGTATCATGTCTCTGTAGGTATGACGTTCTGTGTATTAATATGTATTTTGTATCATGTCTCTGTAGGTATGACGTTATTTGTATTAATATGTATATTGTATCATGTCTCTGTAGGTATGACGTTATGTGTATTAATATGTATATTGTATCATGTCTCTGTAGGTACGACGTTATGTGTGATAATATGTATTTTGTATCATGTCTCTGTAGGTATGACGTTCTGTGTATTAATATGTATATTGTATCATGTCTCTGTAGGTATGACGTTATGTGTATTAATATGTATATTGTATCATGTCTCTGTAGGTATGACGTTCTGTGTATTAATAAGTATTTTGTATCATGTCTCTGTAGGTATGACGTTATGTGTGATAATATGTATTTTGTATCATGTCTCTGTAGGTATGAATTTATGTGTATTAATATGTATATTGTATCATGTCTCTGTAGGTATGACGTTATGTGCATTAATATGTATATTGTATCATGTCTCTGTAGGTATGACGTTATGTGTATTAATATGTATATTGTATCATGTCTCTGTAGGTATGACGTTATGTGTATTAATATGTATATCGTATCATGTCTCTGTAGGTATGACGTTATGTGTGTTAATTTGTATTTTGTATCATGTCTCTGTAGGTATGACGTTATGTGTATTAATATGTATATTGTATCATGTCTCTGTAGGTATGACGTTATGTGTATTAATATGTATATTGTATCATGTCTCTGTAGGTACGACGTTATGTGTGATAATATGTATTTTGTATCATGTCTCTGTAGGTATGGCGTTCTGTGTATTAATATGTATATTGTATCATGTCTCTGTAGGTATGACGTTATGTGTATTAATATGTATATTGTATCATGTCTCTGTAGGTATGACGTTCTGTGTATTAATAAGTATTTTATATCATGTCTCTGTAGGTATGACGTTATGTGTGATAATATTTATTTTGTATCATGTCTCTGTAGGTATGACGTTATGTGTATTAATATGTATATTGTATCATGTCTCTGTAGGTATGACGTTATGTGCATTAATATGTATATTGTATCATGTCTCTGTATGTATGACGTTATGTGTGATAATATGTATTTTGTATCATGTCTCTGTAGGTATGACGTTATGTGTATTAATATGTATATTGTATCATGTCTCTGTAGGTATGACGTTATGTGTATTAATATGTATATTGTATCATGTCTCTGTAGGTATGACGTTATGTGTATTAATATGTATATTGTATCATGTCTGTGTAGGTATGACGTTCTGTGTATTAATAAGTATTTTGTATCATGTCTCTGTAGGTATGACGTTATGTGTGATAATATGTATTTTGTATCATGTCTCTGTAGGTATGACGTTATGTGTATTAATATGTATATTGTATCATGTCTCTGTAGGTATGACGTTATGTGCATTAATATGTATATTGTATCATGTCTCTGTAGGTATGACGTTATGTGTGATAATATGTATTTTGTATCATGTCTCTGTAGGTATGACGTTATGTGTATTAATATGTATATTGTATCATGTCTCTGTAGGTATGACGTTATGTGTATTAATATGTATATTGTATCATGTCTCTGTAGGTATGACGTTTTGTGTATTAATATGTATATTGTATCATGTCTCTGTAGGTATGACGTTCTGTGTATTAATAAGTATTTTGTATCATGTCTCTGTAGGTATGACGTTATGTGTGATAATATGTATTTTGTATCATGTCTCTGTAGGTATGACGTTATGTTTATTGATATGTATAATGTATCATGTCTCTGTAGGTATGACGTTATGTGTATTAATAAGTATTTTGTATCATGTCTCTGTAGGTATGACGTTATCTGTGATAATATGTATTTTGTGTCATGTCTCTGTAGGTATGACGTTATGTGTATAAATATGTATATTGTATCATGTCTCTGTAGGTATGACGTTATGTGTGATAATATGTATATTGTATCATGTCTTTGTAGGTATGACGTTATGTGTATTAATATGTATATTGTATCATGTCTCTGTAGTTATGACGTTATATGTAATAATATGTATATCGTATCATGTCTGTAGTTATGACGTTATGTGTATTAATATGTATATTGTATCATGTATCTGTAGTTATGACGGTATGTGTATTAATATGTATATTGTATCATGTCTCTGTAGTTATGACGTTATGTGTATTAATATGTATATTGTATCATGTCTCCGTAGGCATGACGTTATGTGTATTAATATGTATATTGTATCATGTCTCTGTAGTTATGACGTTCTGTATATTAATAAGTATTTTGTATCATGTCTCTGTCGGTATGACGTTATGTGTGATAATATGTATTTTGTATTATCTCTCTGTATGTATGACGTTATGTGTATTAATATGTACATTGTATCATATCTCTGTAGGTATGACGTTATGTGTATTAATATGTATATTGTATCATGTCTCTGTAGGTATGACGTTCTGTGAGATAATATGTATTTTGTATCATGTCTCTGTAGGTATGACGTTATGTGTATGAATGTGTATATTGTATCATGTCTCTGTAGGTATAACGTTCTGTGTATTAATATGTATATTGTATCATGTCTCTGTAGGTACGACGTTATGTGTGATAATATGTATTTTGTATCATGTCTCTGTAGGTATGACGTTCTGTGTATTAATATGTATATTGTATCATGTCTCTGTAGGTATGACGTTATGTGTATTAATATGTATATTGTATCATGTCTCTGTAGGTATGACGTTCTGTGTATTAATAAGTATTTTGTAACATGTCTCTGTAGGTATGACGTTATGTGTGATAATATGTATTTTGTATCATGTCTCTGTAGGTATGACGTTATGTGTATTAATATGTATATTGTATCATGTCTCTGTAGGTATGACGTTATTTGCATTAATATGTATATTGTATCATGTCTCTGTAGGTATGACGTTATGTGTGATAATATTTATTTTGTATCATGTCTCTGTAGGTATGACGTTATGTGTATTAATATGTATATTGTATCATGTCTCTGTAGGTATGACGTTATGTGTATTAATATGTATATTGTATCATGTCTCTGTAGGTATGACGTTATGTGTATTAATATGTATATTGTATCATGTCTCTGTAGGTATGACGTTCTGTGTATTAATAAGTATTTTGTATCATGTCTCTGTAGGTATGACGTTATGTGTGATAATATGTATTTTGTATCATGTCTCTGTAGGTATGAATTTATGTGTATTAATATGTATATTGTATCATGTCTCTGTAGGTATGACGTTATGTGCATTAATATGTATATTGTATCATGTCTCTGTAGGTATGACGTTATGTGTATTAATATGTATATTGTATCATGTCTCTGTAGGTATGACGTTATGTGTATTAATATGTATTTTGTATCATGTCTCTGTAGGTATGACGTTATGTGTATTAATATGTATATTGTATCATGTCTCTGTAGGTATGACGTTATGTGTATTAATATGTATATTGTATCATGTCTCTGTAGGTACGACGTTATGTGTGATAATATGTATTTTGTATGATGTCTCTGTAGGTATGGCGTTCTGTGTATTAATATGTATATTGTATCATGTCTCTGTAGGTATGACGTTATGTGTATTAATATGTATATTGTATCATGTCTCTGTAGGTATGACGTTCTGTGTATTAATAAGTATTTTATATCATGTCTCTGTAGGTATGACGTTATGTGTGATAATATTTATTTTGTATCATGTCTCTGTAGGTATGACGTTATGTGTATTAATATGTATATTGTATCATGTCTCTGTAGGTATGACGTTATGTGCATTAATATGTATATTGTATCATGTCTCTGTATGTATGACGTTATGTGTGATAATATGTATTTTGTATCATGTCTCTGTAGGTATGACGTTATGTGTATTAATATGTATATTGTATCATGTCTCTGTAGGTATGACGTTATGTGTATTAATATGTATATTGTATCATGTCTCTGTAGGTATGACGTTATGTGTGATAATATGTATTTTGTATCATGTCTGTGTAGGTATGACGTTCTGTGTATTAATAAGTATTTTGTATCATGTCTCTGTAGGTATGACGTTATGTGTGATAATATGTATTTTGTATCATGTCTCTGTAGGTATGAATTTATGTGTATTAATATGTATATTGTATCATGTCTCTGTAGGTATGACGTTATGTGTGATAATATGTATTTTGTATCATGTCTCTGTAGGTATGACGTTATGTGCATTAATATGTATATTGTATCATGTCTTTGTAGGTATGACGTTATGTGTGATAATATGTATTTTGTATCATGTCTCTGTAGGTATGACGTTATGTGTATTAATATGTATATTGTATCATGTCTCTGTAGGTATGACGTTATGTGTATTAATATGTATTTTGTATCATGTCTCTGTAGGTATGAAGTTCTGTGTATTAATATGTATTTTGTATCATGTCTCTGTAGGTATAACGTTATGTGTATTAATATGTATATTGTATCATGTCTCTGTAGGTATGACATTCTGTGTATTAATAAGTATTTTGTATCATGTCTCTGTAGGTATGACGTTATGTGTGATAATATGTATTTTGTATCATGTCTCTGTAGGTATGACGTTATGTGTATTAATATGTATATTGTATCATGTCTCTGTAGGTATGACGTTTTGTGTATTAATATGTATATTGTATCAAGTCTCTGTAGGTATGACGTTATGTGTGTTAATATGTATATTGTATCATGTCTCTGTAGGTATGACGTTATGTGTATTAATATGTATATTGTATCATGTCTCTGTAGGTATGACGTTATGTGTATTAATATGTATATTGTATCATGTCTCTGTAGGTATGACGTTATGTGTGATAATATGTATATTGTATCATGTCTCTGTAGGTATGACGTTATGTGTATTAATATGTATATTGTATCATGTCTCTGTAGGTATGACGTTATGTGTATTAATATGTATATTGTATCATGTCTCTGTAGGTATGACGTTATGTGTGATAATATGTATTTTGTATCATGTCTCTGTAGGTATGACGTTATGTGTGTTAATATGTATATTGTGTCATGTCTCTGTAGGTATGACGTTATGTGGGATAATATGTATTTTGTGTCATGTCTCTGTAGGTATGACGTTATGTGTGATAATATGTATTTTGTATCATGTCTCTGTAGGTATGACGTTATGTGTATTAATATGTATATTGTATCATGTCTCTGTAGGTATGACGTTATGTGCATTAATATGTATATTGTATCATGTCTCTGTAGGTATGACGTTATGTGTGATAATATGTATTTTGTATCATGTCTCTGTAGGTATGACGTTATGTGTATTAATATGTATATTGTATCATGTCTCTGTAGGTATGACGTTATGTGTATTAATATGTATATTGTATCATGTCTCTGTAGGTATGACGTTTTGTGTATTAATATGTATATTGTATCATGTCTCTGTAGGTATGACGTTCTGTGTATTAATAAGTATTTTGTATCATGTCTCTGTAGGTATGACGTTATGTGTGATAATATGTATTTTGTATCATGTCTCTGTAGGTATGACGTTATGTGTATTGATATGTATAATGTATCATGTCTCTGTAGGTATGACGTTATGTGTATTAATAAGTATTTTGTATCATGTCTCTGTAGGTATGACGTTATCTGTGATAATATGTATTTTGTGTCATGTCTCTCTAGGTATGACGTTATGTGTATAAATATGTATATTGTATCATGTCTCTGTAGGTATGACGTTATGTGTGATAATATGTATATTGTATCATGTCTCTGTAGGTATGACGTTATGTGTATTAATATGTATATTGTATCATGTCTCTGTAGGTATGACGTTATGTGTATTAATATGTATATTGTATCATGTCTCTGTAGTTATGACGTTATGTGTAATAATATGTATATCGTATAATGTCTCTGTAGTTATGACGTTATGTGCATTAATATGTATATTGTATCATGTATCTGTAGTTATGACGTTATGTGTATTAATATGTATATTGTATCATGTCTCTGTAGTTATGACGTTATGTGTATTAATATGTATATTGTATCATGTCTCCGTAGGCATGACGTTATGTGTATTAATATGTATATTGTATCATGTCTCTGTAGTTATGACGTTCTGTGTATTAATAAGTATTTTGTATCATGTCTCTGTAGGTATGACGTTATGTGTGATAATATGTATTTTGTATCATCTCTCTGTAGGTATGAAGTTATGTGTATTAATATGTACATTGTATCATGTCTCTGTAGGTATGACGTTATATGTATTAATATGTATATTGTATCATGTCTCTGTAGGTATGACTTTCTGTGTATTAATAAGTATTTTGTATCATGTTTCTGTAGGTATGACGTTATGTGTATAAATATGTATGTTGTATCATGTCTCTGTAGGTATGACGTTATGTGTATTAATATGTATATTGTATCATGTCTCTGTAGGTATGACGTTATGTGTATTAATATGTATATTGTATCATGTCTCTGTAGGTATGACGTTATGTGTATTAATATGTATATTGTATCATGTCTCTGTAGGTATGACGTTATGTGTGATAATATGTATATTGTATCATGTCTCTGTAGGTATGACGTTATGTGTATTAATATGTATATTGTATCATGTCTCTGTAGGTATGACGTTATGTGTGATAATATGTATTTTGTATCATCTCTCTGTAGGTATGACGTTATGTGTATTAATATGTATATTGTATCATGTCTCTGTAGGTATGACGTTATGTGTGATAATATGTATATTGTATCATGTCTCTGTAGGTATGACGTTATGCGTATTAATATGTATATTGTATCATGTCTCTGTAGGTATGACGTTATGTGTGTTAATATGTATATTGTATCATGTCTCTGTAGGTATGACGTTATGTGTATTAATATGTATATTGTATCATGTCTCTGTAGGTATGACGTTATGTGTGATAATATGTATTTTGTATCATGTCTCTGTAGGTATGTCGTTATGTGTATTAATATGTATATTGTATCATGTCTCTGTAGGTATGACGTTATGTGGGATAATATGTATTTTGTATCATGTCTCTGTAGGTATGACGTTATGTGTATGAATATGTATATTGTATCATGTCTCTGTAGGTATAACGTTCTGTGTATTAATAAGTATTTTATATCATGTCTCTGTAGGTACGACGTTATGTGTGATAATATGTATTTTGTATCATGTCTCTGTAGGTATGACGTTCTGTGTATTAATATGTATATTGTATCATGTCTCTGTAGGTATGACGTTATGTGTATTAATATGTATATTGTTTCATGTCTCTGTAGGTATGACATTCTGTGTATTAAAAAGTATTTTGTATCATGTCTCTGTAGGTATGACGTTATGTGTGATAATATGTATTTTGTATCATGTCTCTGTAGGTATGACGTTATGTGTATTAATATGTATATTGTATCATGTCTCTGTAGGTATGACGTTATGTGTATTAATATGTATATTGTATCATGTCTCTGTAGGTATGACGTTATGTGTGTTAATATGTATATTGTATCATGTCTTTGTAGGTATGACGTTATGTGTATTAATATGTATATTGTATCTTGTCTCTGTAGGCATGACGTTATGTGTATTAATATGTATATTGTATCATGTCTCTGTAGGTATGACGTTATGTGTATTAATATGTATATTGTATCATGTCTCTGTAGGTATGACGTTATGTGTATTAATATGTATATTGTATCATGTCTCTGTAGGTATGACGTTATGTGTATTAATATGTATATTGTATCATGTCTCTGTAGGTATGACGTTATGTGTGATAATATGTATTTTGTGTCATGTCTCTGTAGGTATGACGTTATGTGTATAAATGTGTATATTGTATCATGTCTCTGTAGGTATGACGTTATATGTATTAATATGTATATTGTATCATGTGTCTGTAGGTATGACGTTATGTGTATTAATAAGTATTTTGTATCATGTCTCTGTAGTTATGACGTTATGTGTAATAATATGTATATTGTATCATGTCTCTGTAGGTATGACGTTATGTGTATTAATATGTATATTGTATCATGTCTCTGTAGGTATGACGTTATGTGTATTAATATGTATATTGTATCATGTCTCTGTAGGTATGACGTTATGTGTGATAATATGTATTTTGTATCATGTCTCTGTAGGTATGACGTTATGTGTGTTAATATGTATATTGTGTCATGTCTCTGTAGGTATGACGTTATGTTTATTAATATGTATATTGTATCATGTCTCTGTAGGTATGACGTTATGTGTATTAATATGTATATTGTATCATGTCTCTGTAGGTATGACGTTATGTGTATTAATATGTATATTGTATCATGTCTCTGTAGGTATGACGTTATGTGTATTAATATGTATATTGTATCATGTCTCTGTAGGTATGACGTTATGTGTATTAATATGTATATTGTATCATGTCTCTGTAGGTATGACGTTATGTGTGATAATATGTATTTTGTATCATGTCTCTGTAGGTATGACGTTATGTGTGTTAATATGTATATTGTGTCATGTCTCTGTAGGTATGACGTTATGTTTATTAATATGTATATTGTATCATGTCTCTGTAGGTATGACGTTATGTGTATTAATATGTATATTGTATCATGTCTCTGTAGGTATGACGTTATGTGTATTAATAATTATATTGTATCATGTCTCTGTAGGTATGACGTTATGTGTGATAATATGTATTTTGTGTCATGTCTCTGTAGGTATGACGTTATGTGTGATAATATGTATTTTGTGTCATGTCTCTGTAGGTATGACGTTATGTGTATAAATGTGTATATTGTATCATGTCTCTGTAGGTATGACGTTATATGTATTAATATGTATATTGTATCATGTGTCTGTAGGTATGACGTTATGTGTATTAATAAGTATTTTGTATCATGTCTCTGTAGTTATGACGTTATGTGTAATAATATGTATATTTTATCATGTCTCTGTAGTTATGACGTTATGTGTATTAATATGTATATTGTATCATGTCTCTCTAGTTATGACGTTATATATGTTAATATGTATATTGTATCATGTCTCTGTAGGTATGACGTTATGTGTATTAATATGTATATTGTATCATGTCTCTGTAGGTATGACATTATGTGTGATAATATGTATTTTGTATCATCTCTCTGTAGGTATGACGTTATGTGTATTAATATGTACATTGTATCATGTCTCTGTAGGTATGACCTTATGTGTATTAATATGTATATTGTATCATTTCTCTGTAGGTATGACGTTCTGTGTATTAATACGTATTTTGTATCATGTCTCTGTAGGTATGACGTTATGTGTGCTAATATGTATTTTGTATCATGTCTCTGCAGGTATGACGTTATGTGTATTAATATGTATATTGTATCATGTCTCTGTAGTTATGACGTTCTGTGTATTAATAAGTATTTTGTATCATGTCTCTGTAGGTATGACGTTATGTGTATTAATATGTATATTGTATCATGTCTCTGTAGGCATGACGTTATGTGTATTAATATATATATTGTATCATGTCTCTGTAGGTATGACGTTATGTGTATTAATATGTATTTTGTATCATGTCTCTGTAGGTATGACGTTATGTGTATTAATATGTATATTGTATCATGTCTCTGTAGGTATGACGTTATGTGTATTAATATGTATATTGTATCATGTCTCTGTAGGTATGACGTTAGGTGTATTAATATGTATATTGTATCATGTCTCTGTAGGCATGACGTTATGTGTGTTAATATGTATTTTGTATCATGTCTCTGTAGGTATGACGTTATGTGTATTAATATGTATATTGTATCATGTCGCTGTAGGTATGACGTTATGTGTGATGATATGTATTTTGTATCATGTCTCTGTAGGTATGACGTTATGTGTATTAATATGTATATTGTATCATGTCTCTGTAGGTATGACGTTATGTGTGTTAATATGTATATTGTATCATGTCTCTGTAGGTATGACGTTATGTGTATTAATATGTATATTGTATCATGTCTCTGTAGGTATGACGTTATGTGTATTAATATGTATATTGTATCATGTCTCTGTAGGTATGACGTTATGTTGGATAATATGTATTTTGTATCATGTCTCTGTAGGTATGACGTTATGTGTATTAATATGTATATTGTATCATGTCTCTGTAGGTATGAAGTTATGTGGGATAATATGTATTTTGTATCATCTCTCTGTAGGTATGACGTTATGTGTATGAATATGTATATTGTATCATGTCTCTGTAGGTATAACGTTCTGTGTATTAATAAGTATTTTGTATCATGTCTCTGTAGGTATGACGTTATGTGTATTAATATGTATATTGTATCATGTCTCTGTAGGTATGACGTTATGTGTATTAATATGTATATTGTATCATGTCTCTGTAGGTATGACCTTATGTGTATTAATATGTATATTGTATCATTTCTCTGTAGGTATGACGTTCTGTGTATTAATACGTATTTTGTATCATGTCTCTGTAGGTATGACGTTATGTGTGCTAATATGTATTTTGTATCATGTCTCTGCAGGTATGACGTTATGTGTATTAATATGTATATTGTATCATGTCTCTGTAGGTATGACGTTATGTGTATTAATATGTATATTGTATTATGTCTCTGTAGGTATGACGTTATGTGTATTAATATGTATATTGTATCATGTCTCTGTAGTTATGACGTTCTGTGTATTAATAAGTATTTTGTATCATGTCTCTGTAGGTATGACGTTATGTGTATTAATATGTATATTGTATCATGTCTCTGTAGGCATGACGTTATGTGTATTAATATGTATATTGTATCATGTCTCTGTAGGTATGACGTTATGTACACTACCGTTCAAAAGTTTGGGATCACCCAAACAATTTTGTGTTTTCCATGAAAAGTCACACTTATTCACCACCATATGTTGTGAAATGAATAGAAAATAGAGTCAAGACATTGACAAGGTTAGAAATAATGATTTGTATTTGAAATAAGATTTTTTTTACATCAAACTTTGCTTTCGTCAAAGAATCCTCCATTTGCAGCAATTACAGCATTGCAGACCTTTGGCATTCTAGCTGTTAATTTGTTGAGGTAATCTGGAGAAATTGCACCCCACGCTTCCAGAAGTAGCTCCCACCAGTTGGATTGGTTGGATGGGCACTTCTTTGAGCAGATTGAGTTTCTGGAGCATCACATTTGTGGGGTCAATTAAACGCTCAAAATGGCCAGAAAAAGAGAACTTTCATCTGAAACTCGACAGTCTATTCTTGTTCTTAGAAATGAAGGCTATTCCATGTGAGAAATTGCTAAGAAATTGAAGATTTCCTACACCGGTGTGTACTACTCCCTTCAGAGGACAGCACAAACAGGCTCTAACCAGAGTAGAAAAAGAAGTGGGAGGCCGCGTTGCACAACTGAGCAAGAAGATAAGTACATTAGAGTCTCTAGTTTGAGAAACAGACGCCTCACAGGTCCCCAACTGGCATCTTCATTAAATAGTACCTGTTAGAGCCTGTTTGTGCTGTCCTCTGAAGGGAGTAGTACACACCGGTGTAGGAAATCTTCAATTTCTTAGCAATTTCTCGCATGGAATAGCCTTCATTTCTAAGAACAAGAATAGACTGTCGAGTTTCAGATGAAAGTTCTCTTTTTCTGGCCATTTTGAGCGTTTAATTGACCCCACAAATGTGATGCTCCAGAAACTCAATCTGCTCAAAGAAGTGCCCATCCAACCAATCCAACTTGTGGGAGCTGCTTCTGGAAGCGTGGGGTGCAATTTCTCCAGATTACCTCAACAAATTAACAGCTAGAATGCCAAAGGTCTGCAATGCTGTAATTGCTGCAAATGGAGGATTCTTTGACGAAAGCAAAGGTTGATGTAAAAAAAATCTTATTTCAAATACAAATCATTATTTCTAACCTTGTCAATGTCTTGACTCTATTTTCTATTCATTTCACAACATATGGTGGTGAATAAGTGTGACTTTTCATGGAAAACACGAAATTGTTTGGGTGATCCCAAACTTTTGAACGGTAGTGTATATTAATATATATATTGTATCATGTCTCTGTAGGTATGACGTTATGTGTATTAATATGTATTTTGTATCATGTCTCTGTAGGTATGACGTTATGTGTATTAATATGTATATTGTATCATGTCTCTGTAGGTATGACGTTATGTGTATTAATATGTATATTGTATCATGTCTCTGTAGGTATGACGTTAGGTGTATTAATATGTATATTGTATCATGTCTCTGTAGGCATGACGTTATGTGTGTTAATATGTATTTTGTATCATGTCTCTGTAGGTATGACGTTATGTGTATTAATATGTATATTGTATCATGTCGCTGTAGGTATGACGTTATGTGTGATGATATGTATTTTGTATCATGTCTCTGTAGGTATGACGTTATGTGTATTAATATGTATATTGTATCATGTCTCTGTAGGTATGACGTTATGTGTGTTAATATGTATATTGTATCATGTCTCTGTAGGTATGACGTTATGTGTATTAATATGTATATTGTATCATGTCTCTGTAGGTATGACGTTATGTGTATTAATATGTATATTGTATCATGTCTCTGTAGGTATGACGTTATGTTGGATAATATGTATTTTGTATCATGTCTCTGTAGGTATGACGTTATGTGTATTAATATGTATATTGTATCATGTCTCTGTAGGTATGACGTTATGTGTGATAATATGTATTTTGTATCATGTCTCTGTGGGTATGACGTTATGTGTATTAATATGTATATTGTATCATGTCTCTGTAGGTATGAAGTTATGTGTATTAATATGTATATTGTATCATCTCTCTGTAGGTATGACGTTATGTGTATGAATATGTATATTGTCTCATTTCTCTGTAGGTATAACGTTCTGTGTATTAATAAGTATTTTGTATCATGTCTCTGTAGGTACGACGTTATGTTTGATAATATGTATTTTGTATCATGTCTCTGTAGGTATGACGTTATGTGTATTAATATGTATATTTTATCATGTCTCTGTAGTTATGACGTTATGTGTATTAATATGTATATTGTATCATGTCTCTCTAGTTATGACGTTATATATGTTAATATGTATATTGTATCATGTCTCTGTAGGTATGACGTTATGTGTATTAATATGTATATTGTATCATGTCTCTGTAGGTATGACATTATGTGTGATAATATGTATTTTGTATCATCTCTCTGTAGGTATGACGTTATGTGTATTAATATGTACATTGTATCATGTCTCTGTAGGTATGACCTTATGTGTATTAATATGTATATTGTATCATTTCTCTGTAGGTATGACGTTCTGTGTATTAATACGTATTTTGTATCATGTCTCTGTAGGTATGACGTTATGTGTGCTAATATGTATTTTGTATCATGTCTCTGCAGGTATGACGTTATGTGTATTAATATGTATATTGTATCATGTCTCTGTAGGTATGACGTTATGTGTATTAATATGTATATTGTATTATGTCTCTGTAGGTATGACGTTATGTGTATTAATATGTATATTGTATCATGTCTCTGTAGTTATGACGTTCTGTGTATTAATAAGTATTTTGTATCATGTCTCTGTAGGTATGACGTTATGTGTATTAATATGTATATTGTATCATGTCTCTGTAGGCATGACGTTATGTGTATTAATATGTATATTGTATCATGTCTCTGTAGGTATGACGTTATGTATATTAATATATATATTGTATCATGTCTCTGTAGGTATGACGTTATGTGTATTAATATGTATTTTGTATCATGTCTCTGTAGGTATGACGTTATGTGTATTAATATGTATATTGTATCATGTCTCTGTAGGTATGACGTTATGTGTATTAATATGTATATTGTATCATGTCTCTGTAGGTATGACGTTAGGTGTATTAATATGTATATTGTATCATGTCTCTGTAGGCATGACGTTATGTGTGTTAATATGTATTTTGTATCATGTCTCTGTAGGTATGACGTTATGTGTATTAATATGTATATTGTATCATGTCTCTGTAGGTATGACGTTATGTGTGATGATATGTATTTTGTATCATGTCTCTGTAGGTATGACGTTATGTGTATTAATATGTATATTGTATCATGTCTCTGTAGGTATGACGTTATGTGTGTTAATATGTATATTGTATCATGTCTCTGTAGGTATGACGTTATGTGTATTAATATGTATATTGTATCATGTCTCTGTAGGTATGACGTTATGTTGGATAATATGTATTTTGTATCATGTCTCTGTAGGTATGACGTTATGTGTATTAATATGTATATTGTATCATGTCTCTGTAGGTACGACGTTATGTTTGATAATATGTATTTTGTATCATGTCTCTGTAGGTTTGACGTTATGTGTATTAATATGTATATTGTATTATGTCTCTGTAGGTATGACGTTATGTGTATTAATATGTTTTTTTTATCATGTCTCTGTAGGTATGACGTTATGTGTATTAATATGTATATTGTATCATGTCGCTGTAGGTATGACGTTATGTGTATTAATATGTATATTGTATCATGTCTCTGTAGGCATGACGTTATGTGTATTAATATGTATATTGTATCATGTCTCTGTAGGTATGACGTTATGTATATTAATATGTATATTGTATCATGTCTCTGTAGGTATGACGTTATGTGTATTAATATGTATTTTGTATCATGTCTCTCTAGGTATGACGTTATGTGTATTAATATGTATATTGTATCATGTCTCTGTAGGTATGACGTTATGTGTATTAATATGTATATTGTATCATGTCTCTGTAGGTATGACGTTAGGTGTATTAATATGTATATTGTATCATGTCTCTGTAGGCATGACGTTATGTGTATTAATATGTATTTTGTATCATGTCTCTGTAGGTATGACGTTATGTGTGATAATATGTATTTTGTATCATGTCTCTGTAGGTATGACGTTATGTGTATTAATTTGTATATTGTATCATGTCTCTGTAGGTATGAAGTTATGTGGGATAATATGTATTTTGTATCATCTCTCTGTAGGTATGACGTTATGTGTATGAATATGTATATTGTCTCATTTCTCTGTAGGTATAACGTTCTGTGTATTAATAAGTATTTTGTATCATGTCTCTGTAGGTACGACGTTATGTTTGATAATATGTATTTTGTATCATGTCTCTGTAGGTATGACGTTAGGTGTATTAATAAGTATTTTGTATCATGTCTCTGTAGGTATGACGTTATATGTGTTAATATGTATTTTGTATCATGTCTCTGTAGGTATGACGTTATGTGTATTAATATGTATATTGTATCATGTCTCTGTAGGTATGACGTTATGTGTATTAATATGTATATTGTATCATGTCTCTGTAGGTATGACGTTATGTGTGATGATATGTATTTTGTATCATGTCTCTGTAGGTATGACGTTATGTGTATTAATATGTATATTGTATCATGTCTCTGTAGGTATGACGTTATGTGTGTTAATATGTATATTGTATCATGTCTCTGTAGGTATGACGTTATGTGTATTAATATGTATATTGTATCATGTCTCTGTAGGTATGACGTTATGTGTATTAATATGTATATTGTATCATGTCTCTGTAGGTATGACGTTATGTTGGATAATATGTATTTTGTATCATGTCTCTGTAGGTATGACGTTATGTGTATTAATATGTATAATGTATCATGTCTCTGTAGGTATGAAGTTATGTGGGATAATATGTATTTTGTATCATCTCTCTGTAGGTATGACGTTATGTGTATGAATATGTATATTGTATCATGTCTCTGTAGGTATAACGTTCTGTGTATTAATAAGTATTTTGTATCATGTCTCTGTAGGTATGACGTTATGTGTATTAATATGTATATTGTATCATGTCTCTGTAGGTATGACGTTCTGTGTATTAATAAGTATTTTGTATCATGTCTCTGTAGGTATGACGTTATGTGTATTAATATGTATATTGTATCATGTCTCTGTAGGTATGACGTTATGTGTATTAATATTTATATTGTATCATGTCTCTGTAGGGATGACATTATGTGTATTAATATGTATGTTGTATCATGTCTCTGTAGGTATGACGTTATGTGTATTAATATGTATATTGTATCATGTCTCTGTAGGTATGACGTTATGTGTATTAATATGTATTTTGTATCATGTCTCTGTAGGTATGACGTTATGTGTATTAATATGTATATAGTATCATGTCTCTGTAGGTATGACGTTATGTGTATTAATATGTATATTGTATCATGTCTCTGTAGGTATGACGTTATGTGTATTAATATGTATATTGTATCATGTCTCTGTAGGTATGACGTTCTGTGTATTAATAAGTATTTTGTATCATGTCTCTGTAGGTATGACGTTATGTGTATTAATATGTATATTGTATCATGTCTCTATAGGTATGACGTTCTGTGTATTAATAAGTATGTTGTATCATGTCTCTGTAGGTATGACGTTATGTGTATTAATATGTATATTGTATCATGTCTCTGTAGGTATGACGTTATGTGTATTAATATGTATTTTGTATCATGTCTCTGTAGGTATGACGTTATGTGTATTAATATGTATATAGTATCATGTCTCTGTAGGTATGACGTTATGTGTATTAATATGTATATTGTATCATGTCTCTGTAGGTATGACGTTATGTGTATTAATATGTATATTGTATCATGTCTCTGTAGGTATGACGTTCTGTGTATTAATAAGTATTTTGTATCATGTCTCTGTAGGTATGACGTTATGTGTATTAATATGTATATTGTATCATGTCTCTATAGGTATGACGTTATGTGTATTAATATGTATATTTTATCATGTCTCTGTAGTTATGACGTTATATATGTTAATATGTATATTGTATCATGTCTCTGTAGGTATGACGTTATGTGTATTAATATGTATATTGTATCATGTCTCTGTAGGTATGACATTATGTGTGATAATATGTATTTTGTATCATCTCTCTGTAGGTATGACGTTATGTGTATTAATATGTACATTGTATCATGTCTCTGTAGGTATGACCTTATGTGTATTAATATGTATATTGTATCATTTCTCTGTAGGTATGACGTTCTGTGTATTAATACGTATTTTGTATCATGTCTCTGTAGGTATGACGTTATGTGTGCTAATATGTATTTTGTATCATGTCTGTGCAGGTATGACGTTATGTGTATTAATATGTATATTGTATCATGTCTCTGTAGGTATGACGTTATGTGTATTAATATGTATATTGTATTATGTCTCTGTAGGTATGACGTTATGTGTATTAATATGTATATTGTATCATGTCTCTGTAGTTATGACGTTCTGTGTATTAATAAGTATTTTGTATCATGTCTCTGTAGTATGACGTTATGTGTATTAATATGTATATTGTATCATGTCTCTGTAGGCATGACGTTATGTGTATTAATATGTATATTGTATCATGTCTCTGTAGGTATGACGTTATGTATATTAATATATATATTGTATCATGTCTCTGTAGGTATGACGTTATGTGTATTAATATGTATTTTGTATCATGTCTCTGTAGGTATGACGTTATGTGTATTAATATGTATATTGTATCATGTCTCTGTAGGTATGACGTTATGTGTATTAATATGTATATTGTATCATGTCTCTGTAGGTATGACGTTAGGTGTATTAATATGTATATTGTATCATGTCTCTGTAGGCATGACGTTATGTGTGTTAATATGTATTTTGTATCATGTCTCTGTAGGTATGACGTTATGTGTATTAATATGTATATTGTATCATGTCTCTGTAGGTATGACGTTATGTGTGATGATATGTATTTTTGTATCATGTCTCTGTAGGTATGACGTTATGTGTATTAATATGTATATTGTATCATGTCTCTGTAGGTATGACGTTATGTGTGTTAATATGTATATTGTATCATGTCTCTGTAGGTATGACGTTATGTGTATTAATATGTATATTGTATCATGTCTCTGTAGGTATGACGTTATGTGTATTAATATAGTATATTGTATCATGTCTCTGTAGGTATGACGTTTATGTTGGATAATATGTATTTTGTATCATGTCTCTGTAGGTATGACGTTATGTGTATTAATATGTATATTGTATCATGTCTCTGTAGGTATGAAGTTATGTGGGATAATATGTATTTTGTATCATCTCTCTGTAGGTATGACGTTATGTGTATGAATATGTATATTGTATCATGTCACTGTAGGTATAACGTTCTGTGTATTAATAAGTATTTTGTATCATGTCTCTGTAGGTATGACGTTATGTGTATTAATATGTATATTGTATCATGTCTCTGTAGGTATGACATTATGTGTATTAATATGTATATTGTATCATGTCTCTGTAGGTATGACGTTATGTGTGATAATATGTATTTTGTATCATGTCTCTGTGGGTATGACGTTATGTGTATTAATATGTATATTGTATCATGTCTCTGTAGGTATGAAGTTATGTGGGATAATATGTATTTTGTATCATCTCTCTGTAGGTATGACATTATGTGTATGAATATGTATATTGTCTCATTTCTCTGTAGGTATAACGTTCTGTGTATTAATAAGTATTTTGTATCATGTCTCTGTAGGTACGACGTTATGTTTGATAATATGTATTTTGTATCATGTCTCTGTAGGTTTGACGTTATGTGTATTAATATGTATATTGTATTATGTCTCTGTAGGTATGACGTTATGTGTATTAATATGTTTTTTTTATCATGTCTCTGTAGGTATGACGTTATGTGTATTAATATGTATATTGTATCATGTCGCTGTAGGTATGACGTTATGTGTATTAATATGTATATTGTATCATGTCTCTGTAGGCATGACGTTATGTGTATTAATATGTATATTGTATCATGTCTCTGTAGGTATGACGTTATGTATATTAATATGTTATATTGTATCATGTCTCTGTAGGTATGACGTTATGTGTATTAATATGTATTTTGTATCATGTCTCTCTAGGTATGACGTTATGTGTATTAATATGTATATTGTATCATGTCTCTGTAGGTATGACGTTATGTGTATTAATATGTATATTGTATCATGTCTCTGTAGGTATGACGTTAGGTGTATTAATATGTATATTGTATCATGTCTCTGTAGGCATGACGTTATGTGTATTAATATGTATTTTGTATCATGTCTCTGTAGGTATGACGTTATGTGTGATAATATGTATTTTGTATCATGTCTCTGTAGGTATGACGTTATGTGTATTAATTTGTATATTGTATCATGTCTCTGTAGGTATGAAGTTATGTGGGATAATATGTATTTTGTATCATCTCTCTGTAGGTATGACGTTATGTGTATGAATATGTATATTGTCTCATTTCTCTGTAGGTATAACGTTCTGTGTATTAATAAGTATTTTGTATCATGTCTCTGTAGGTACGACGTTATGTTTGATAATATGTATTTTGTATCATGTCTCTGTAGGTATGACGTTAGGTGTATTAATAAGTATTTTGTATCATGTCTCTGTAGGTATGACGTTATATGTGTTAATATGTATTTTGTATCATGTCTCTGTAGGTATGACGTTATGTGTATTAATATGTATATTGTATCATGTCTCTGTAGGTATGACGTTATGTGTATTAATATGTATATTGTATCATGTCTCTGTAGGTATGACGTTATGTGTGATGATATGTATTTTGTATCATGTCTCTGTAGGTATGACGTTATGTGTATTAATATGTATATTGTATCATGTCTCTGTAGGTATGACGTTATGTGTGTTAATATGTATATTGTATCATGTCTCTGTAGGTATGACGTTATGTGTATTAATATGTATATTGTATCATGTCTCTGTAGGTATGACGTTATGTGTATTAATATGTATATTGTATCATGTCTCTGTAGGTATGACGTTATGTTGGATAATATGTATTTTGTATCATGTCTCTGTAGGTATGACGTTATGTGTATTAATATGTATAATGTATCATGTCTCTGTAGGTATGAAGTTATGTGGGATAATATGTATTTTGTATCATCTCTCTGTAGGTATGACGTTATGTGTATGAATATGTATATTGTATCATGTCTCTGTAGGTATAACGTTCTGTGTATTAATAAGTATTTTGTATCATGTCTCTGTAGGTATGACGTTATGTGTATTAATATGTATATTGTATCATGTCTCTGTAGGTATGACGTTCTGTGTATTAATAAGTATTTTGTATCATGTCTCTGTAGGTATGACGTTATGTGTATTAATATGTATATTGTATCATGTCTCTGTAGGTATGACGTTATGTGTATTAATATTTATATTGTATCATGTCTCTGTAGGGATGACATTATGTGTATTAATATGTATGTTGTATCATGTCTCTGTAGGTATGACGTTATGTGTATTAATATGTATATTGTATCATGTCTCTGTAGGTATGACGTTATGTGTATTAATATGTATTTTGTATCATGTCTCTGTAGGTATGACGTTATGTGTATTAATATGTATATAGTATCATGTCTCTGTAGGTATGACGTTATGTGTATTAATATGGTATATTGTATCATGTCTCTGTAGGTATGACGTTATGTGTATTAATATGTATATTGTATCATGTCTCTGTAGGTATGACGTTCTGTGTATTAATAAGTATTTTGTATCATGTCTCTGTAGGTATGACGTTATGTGTATTAATATGTATATTGTATCATGTCTCTATAGGTATGACGTTCTGTGTATTAATAAGTATGTTGTATCATGTCTCTGTAGGTATGACGTTATGTGTATTAATATGTATATTGTATCATGTCTCTGTAGGTATGACGTTATGTGTATTAATATGTATTTTGTATCATGTCTCTGTAGGTATGACGTTATGTGTATTAATATGTATATAGTATCATGTCTCTGTAGGTATGACGTTATGTGTATTAATATGTATATTGTATCATGTCTCTGTAGGTATGACGTTATGTGTATTAATATGTATATTGTATCATGTCTCTGTAGGTATGACGTTCTGTGTATTAATAAGTATTTTGTATCATGTCTCTGTAGGTATGACGTTATGTGTATTAATATGTATATTGTATCATGTCTCTATAGGTATGACGTTATGTGTATTAATATGTATATTGTATCATGTCTCTGTAGGGCATGACGTTATGTGTATTAATATGTATATTGTATCATGTCTCTGTAGGTATGACGTTATGTGTATTAATATGTATATTGTATCATGTCTCTGTAGGTATGACGTTATGTGTATTAATATGTATATTGTATCATGTCTCTGTAGATATGACGTTATGTGTATTAATATGTATATTGCATCATGTCTCTGTAGGTATGACGTTATGTGTATTAATATGTATATTGTATCATGTCTCTGTAGGTATGACGTTATGTGTGATAATATGTATTTTGTATCATGTCTCTGTAGGTATGACGTTATGTGTATTAATATGTATATAGTATCATGTCTCTGTAGGTATGACGTTATGTGTATTAATATGTATATTGTATCATGTCTCTGTAGGTATGACGTTATGTGTATTAATATGTATATTGTATCATGTCTCTGTAGGTATGACGTTCTGTGTATTAATAAGTATTTTGTATCATGTCTCTGTAGGTATGACGTTATGTGTATTAATATGTATATTGTATCATGTCTCTATAGGTATGACGTTATGTGTATTAATATGTATATTGTATCATGTCTCTGTAGGCATGACGTTATGTGTATTAATATGTATATTGTATCATGTCTCTGTAGGTATGACGTTATGTGTATTAATATGTATATTGTATCATGTCTCTGTAGGTATGACGTTATGTGTATTAATATGTATATTGTATCATGTCTCTGTAGATATGACGTTATGTGTATTAATATGTATATTGCATCATGTCTCTGTAGGTATGACGTTATGTGTATTAATATGTATATTGTATCATGTCTCTGTAGGTATGACGTTATGTGTGATAATATGTATTTTGTATCATGTCTCTGTAGGTATGACGTTATGTGTATTAATATGTATATTGTATCATGTCTCTGTAGGTATGAAGTTATGTGGGATAATATGTATTTTGTATCATCTCTCTGTAGGTATGACGTTATGTGTATGAATATGTATATTGTCTCATTTCTCTGTAGGTATAACGTTCTGTGTATTAATACGTATTTTGTATCATGTCTCTGTAGGTACGACGTTATGTTTGATAATATGTATTTTGTATCATGTCTCTGTAGGTTTGACGTTATGTGTATTAATATGTATATTGTATTATGTCTCTGTAGGTATGACGTTATGTGTATTAATATGTATTTTGTATCATGTCTCTGTAGGTATGACGTTATGTGTATTAATATGTATATTGTATCATGTCGCTGTAGGTATGACGTTATGTGTATTAATATATATATTGTATCATGTCTCTGTAGGCATGACGTTATGTGTATTAATATGTATATTGTATCATGTCTCTGTAGGTATGACGTTATGTATATTAATATGTATATTGTATCATGTCTCTGTAGGTATGACGTTATGTTTATTAATATGTATTTTGTATCATGTCTCTGTAGGTATGACGTTATGTGTATTAATAAGTATTTTGTATCATGTCTCTGTAGGTATGACGTTATGTGTATTAATATGTATATTGTATCATGTCTCTGTAGGTATGACGTTAGGTGTATTAATATGTATATTGTATCATGTCTCTGTAGGCATGACGTTATGTGTATTAATATGTATTTTGTATCATGTCTCTGTAGGTATGACGTTATGTGTATTAATATGTATATAGTATCATGTCTCTGTAGGTATGACGTTATGTGTATTAATATGTATATTGTATCATGTCTCTGTAGGTATGACGTTATGTGTATTAATATGTACATTGTATCATGTCTCTGTAGGTATGACGTTCTGTGTATTAATAAGTATTTTGTATCATGTCTCTGTAGGTATGACGTTATGTGTATTAATATGTATATTGTATCATGTCTCTATAGGTATGACGTTATGTGTATTAATATGTATATTGTATCATGTCTCTGTAGGCATGACGTTATGTGTATTAATATGTATATTGTATCATGTCTCTGTAGGTATGACGTTATGTGTATTAATATGTATATTGTATCATGTCTCTGTAGGTATGACGTTATGTGTATTAATATGTATATTGTATCATGTCTCTGTAGATATGACGTTATGTGTATTAATATGTATATTGTATCATGTCTCTGTAGGTATGACGTTATGTGTATTAATATGTATATTGTATCATGTCTCTGTAGGTATGACGTTATGTGTGATAATATGTATTTTGTGTCATGTCTCTCTAGGTATGAAGTTACGTGTATACATGTGTATATTGTATCATGTCTCTGTCGGTATGACGTTATGTGTGATAATATGTATATTGTATCATGTCTCTGTAGGTATGACGTTATGTGTGATAATATGTATATTGTATCATGTCTCTGTAGGTATGACGTTATGTGTATTAATATGTATATTGTATCATGTCTCTGTAGGTATGACGGTATGTGTGTTAATATGTATATTGTATCATGTCTCTGTAGGTATGACGTTATGTGTATTAATATGTATATTGTATCATGTCTCTGTAGGTATGACGTTATGTGTGATAATATGTATTTTGTATCATGTCTCTGTAGGTATGACGTTATGTGTATTAATATGTATATTGTATCATGTCTCTGTAGGTATGAAGTTATGTGGGATAATATGTATTTTGTATCATCTCTCTGTAGGTATGACGTTATGTGTATGAATATGTATATTGTCTCATTTCTCTGTAGGTATAACGTTCTGTGTATTAATAAGTATTTTGTATCATGTCTCTGTAGGTACGACGTTATGTTTGATAATATGTATTTTGTATCATGTCTCTGTAGGTTTGACGTTATGTGTATTAATATGTATATTGTATTATGTCTCTGTAGGTATGACGTTATGTGTATTAATATGTATTTTGTATCATGTCTCTGTAGGTATGACGTTATGTGTATTAATATGTATATTGTATCATGTCGCTGTAGGTATGACGTTATGTGTATTAATATGTAAAATTGTATCATGTCTCTGTAGGCATGACGTTATGTGTATTAATATGTATATTGTATCATGTCTCTGTAGGTATGACGTTATGTATATTAATATGTATATTGTATCATGTCTCTGTAGGTATGACGTTATGTGTATTAATATGTATTTTGTATCATGTCTCTGTAGGTATGACGTTATGTGTATTAATATGTATATTGTATCATGTCTCTGTAGGTATGACGTTATGTGTATTAATATGTATATTGTATCATGTCTCTGTAGGTATGACGTTAGGTGTATTAATATGTATATTGTATCATGTCTCTGTAGGCATGACGTTATGTGTATTAATATGTATTTTGTATCATGTCTCTGTAGATATGACGTTATGTGTATAAATATGTATATTGTATCATGTCTCTGTAGGTATGACGTTATGTGTATTAATATGTATATTGTATCATGTCTCTGTAGGTATGACGTTCTGTGTATTAATAAGTATTTTGTATCATGTCTCTGTAGGTATGACGTTATGTGTGTTAATATGTATTTTGTATCATGTCTCTGTAGGTATGACGTTATGTGTATTAATATGTATATTGTATCATGTCTCTGTAGGTATGACGTTATGTGTATTAATATGTATATTGTATCATGTCTCTGTAGGTATGACGTTATGTGTGATGATATGTATTTTGTATCATGTCTCTGTAGGTATGACGTTATGTGTATTAATATGTATATTGTATCATGTCTCTGTAGGTATGACGTTATGTGTATTAATATGTATATTGTATCATGTCTCTGTAGGTATGACGTTATGTTGGATAATATGTATTTTGTATCATGTCTCTGTAGGTATGACGTTATGTGTATTAATATGTATATTGTATCATGTCTCTGTAGGTATGAAGTTATGTGGGATAATATGTATTTTGTATCATCTCTCTGTAGGTATGACGTTATGTGTATGAATATGTATATTGTATCATGTCTCTGTAGGTATAACGTTCTGTGTATTAATAAGTATTTTGTATCATGTCTCTGAATGTACGACGTTATGTGTGATAATATGTATTTTGTATCATGTCTCTGTAGGTATGACGTTATGTGTATTAATATGTATATTGTATCATGTCTCTGTAGGTATGACGTTCTGTGTATTAATAAGTATTTTGTATCATGTCTCTGTAGGTATGACGTTATGTGTATTAATATGTATATTGTATCATGTCTCTGTAGGTATGACGTTATGTGTATTAATATTTATATTGTATCATGTCTCTGTAGGCATGACGTTATGTGTATTAATATGTATGTTGTATCATGTCTCTGTAGGTATGACGTTATGTGTATTAATATGTATATTGTATCATGTCTCTGTAGGTATGACGTTATGTGTATTAATATGTATTTTGTATCATGTCTCTGTAGGTATGACGTTATGTGTATTAATATGTATATAGTATCATGTCTCTGTAGGTATGACGTTATGTGTATTAATATGTATATTGTATCATGTCTCTGTAGGTATGACGTTATGTGTATTAATATGTATATTGTATCATGTCTCCGTAGGTATGACGTTCTGTGTATTAATAAGTATTTTGTATCATGTCTCTGTAGGTATGACGTTATGTGTATTAATATGTATATTGTATCATGTCTCTATAGGTATGACGTTATGTGTATTAATATGTATATTGTATCATGTCTCTTGAGGCATGACGTTATGTGTATTAATATGTATATTGTATCATGTCTCTGTAGGTATGACGTTATGTGTATTAATATGTATATTGTATCATGTCTCTGTAGGTATGACGTTATGTGTATTAATATGTATATTGTATCATGTCTCTGTAGATATGACGTTATGTGTATTAATATGTATATTGTATCATGTCTCTGTAGGTATGACGTTATGTGTATTAATATGTATATTGTATCATGTCTCTGTAGGTATGACGTTCTGTGTATTAATAAGTATTTTGTATCATGTCTCTGTAGGTATGACGTTATGTGTGATAATATGTATTTTGTATCATGTCTCTGTAGGTATGACGTTATGTGTATTAATATGTATATTGTATCATGTCTCTGTAGGTATGACGTTATGTGTATTAATATGTATATTGTATCATGTCTCTGTAGGTATGACGTTATGTGTGATAATATGTATTTTGTATCATGTCTCTGTAGGTATGACGTTATGTGTATTAATATGTATATTGTATCATGTCTCTGTAGGTATGACGTTATGTGTGTTAATATGTATATTGTATCATGTCTCTGTAGGTATGACGTTATGTGTATTAATATGTATATTGTATCATGTCTCTGTAGGCATGACGTTATGTGTATTAATATGTATATTGTAATCATGTCTCTGTAGGTATGACGTTAGTGTATTAATATGTATATTGTATCATGTCTCTGTAGGTATGACGTTATGTGTATTAATATGTATATTGTATCATGATAGGGGCGTCATCTCCCTCAAATGAATTGATATACATGCCTGCTTGTATATTTGAGTGTGCCAACATATGTGAATGTGTGCGTGCGCGCGAGCTCGTGTGTGTACGTGCGTGTATGTGCGCGCGCGTGAATTCACCTGAGTGTGTGTGAAACGGCGCATGTGTGTGCGCGCGTGTGCACGTGTG